>NC_090261.1:2245022-2322522 GCF_037325665.1 Littorina saxatilis
GGGTTTTTATAAACTTCTGTTCAATCGAAATGCCGTAACAGGCAATGGTTTTGGTGATCATGTGCAAATCAGGGGTCAGATTCGATAACAGAGCGAGAAAAACAATAACATGTTAAAAAATCAGCCAATTTTGCCACGTTCGGCCCGCGTGTGTTATCATTAGGATTACTAGCACCTTGGTACTTATCGTACACATAGCCCAACCATTTCGCTACCTTATTCTTTCAATATCATACAAGCGCGCTGCCCACACGACTTACCACAACGTTTTTCCCCAAGCAAGTGACAAAAATGAGGCTGTATGAACGGAAACATCCTGCGGATGAACGGAAACATCCGGTGGATGAACGGAATCAGTTGACACACCCGGGCGTGGTGATTGTAAATGTGTTTCTGCTTGTGTGCATCAATTTTTAAACTGATTAATCATTTTCAATCCGTTTATTCTTTTTTCCCCCTTCTGTACTACTTAAAAAAAACCACCACCACCAGACAACTATCTATGCTGCGCACTAGAGATCTTGTTTTGTTCCAAGTTCACACAAGCAGACGAAAGTCGCGTTGTTGGATATTCACAGGTTATAGTGCGTGTTGACAGTGCAACAGATGTCATGGATTTATGAGGTGCAGGCATACTTCCCCCCAAAACATATCTCGGCACGCCCTTCCCCCCCAAAATAAAATAAAACACGTTAATCGAATAGTGCACTGAAATACGTCCGGTTTTCTTTCACCTTTCCAATTAACAAGAGAGAGAGAGAGAGAGAGAGAGAGAGAGAGAGAGAGAGAGAGAGAGAGAGAGAGAGAGAGAGAGAGAGAGAGAGAGAGAGAGAGAGAGAGAGAGAGAGAGAGAGAGAGAGAGAGAGAGAATTGAATTGAATTGAATTTTTGTTTGCTTGCTTAACGCCCAGCCGACCACGAAGGGGCCATATCAGGGCGGTGCTGCTTTGACATATAACGTGCGCCACACACAAGACAGAAGTCGCAGCTCAGGCACATTATTCTGACACCGGACCAACCAGTCCTAGCACTAACCCCATAATGCCAGACACCAGGCGGAGCAGCCACCAGATTGCCAATTTTGAAGTCTTAGGTATGACCCGGCCGGGGTTCGAACCCACGACCTCCCGATCACGGCGTGGACGCCTTACCACAAGGCCAACCGTGCCGGTTTGAATTGAATTGAATTGAATTGAACTGAACTTTATTTTTCGAGGGTAACATAATAAGCAATGTAAACATACTTTTTTTCATCCGGCCCTCACCCATTGAGGGTAACTCGATTAATAACAAGAAGAAATAGAAGTTAGGTTAACTACAATACAATTTACATTGTTTTTAGCGGTCTAGCGCCGTTAGTTTGTCAGAACAGGAGGTGGTCTATTTTAGGAGCCGGTCCATATCAGGAGCCCTTCCCCTACGCCAGTTTGTAATGTGAAAATAGAAGCAGTATTTGCAAACACAACAGTTGCGTTGTTAACGGAACAGATAACTAAGTGAATTAGTTAGTTAGTTAGTTAGCTGTTGCTTTTCGGGTCCAGCGGACCATAATAGGCCAAATCAGGACCCCAACTAAGTGAATAAATATACAAACAAATAAACATCATTGATACATTAAATAACGGAGGATACCATTGTCGGCAAAGAAAGCGTTTATAGTCTGCGGATGTGATGATGAAAAATAGAATTTGTAAACAGAATCGATAAATCAATCAATCAACAAATAAGTAAATAGATAAATAAATACATAAATAAACAAATAAATAAATAAATAAATTCGCAGTTCAACAATATAACGATTCATCGGTTTTTAATTTTACAAGAAGAAAGAAGGATATCACTTTTTCGGCAAGGGCAGATTGTTATCAGTCTTAGAAGGTGGTAATGAAAAACAGTACCGGTATTTGCAAAAGTGACTCGATAAATAAATAAATTCAGTAATCAACTTACAGACACAAATGACGAAGTACAACATACTGTAATGATACACCATGTCATACCACGACAGTGATATCGATAACATATATGGTATTTGTCAATGAAAAAGCGGATAGGCGGTGATTAAGTACATAAATAAATTAATGAATGAATAAATATACAACGGCTTATAAAATATTGTTACTATACTTTAAACATCACACGGAATGTCGCAGTTGCAGACATTCATCATCGACAACGGAATTGACATTGGGACACTGCAATCTGACGGCGGTTGGATCTTACCTGTGTAAACTGTGTGCAAGTGTTGACAATAGTAACTTGAGGTCACGCTGTCCACATCATCAACAGCTTTTAATTAGGTCCCAGATTCTTTCCGCAAAGATCAACACAGTATTCATATGCCAGAAAAGCATAGCGTTAAAAGTATTACTGAATGTGCTTGTGTTTGCATTTGGTCCATTATTCAAGACTTTGGAAAACTGTGGCTCGACTAAATAAAATGACGGACAAATAAGCCAACGAATCGAAAAGAAAGAATAAGAAATTGACCAGTTACCTCAAAGGATAAACAGATATAACTTAAACTATTTTCGCCGACTAAATGAATGATAGATAATTGAATACATGAGTGATAAGGTTAGCCAAATGATAAAGTATTATACGACAGAATAAGGAAAATATAGACATGATTGAAACAAACTACTAACACGAATAACTGATATAGCCTACAGGTACATACACTACAGGTATGTTATATAATCTCCTTGGATGATCACAAGCAGGCGTGTCGGTTCACTAACTCGAACCAAAAGATATCATAATATATAAATAGACTGAACATGGAGATAGGAAAGAATAGAAAGAAAAGCAACAAAATAACATCAGCAAAAACGAACAGAAGAAAATGATCACGAGAATACGATGCGCAAACGCACAGTTGATGAACCACGAACACGCAGACATCAGCAGACATCAGCAGACTCTGAGAGTAAAAATGTCGCATACAATTCCATAGACATGCCCAGCACACACGTAAAACAGCACTGACACATATTATGTCGTTGAGAGAGAGAGAGAGAGAGAGAGAGAGAGAGAGAGAGAGAGAGAGAGAGAGAGAGAGAGAGAGAGAGAGAGAGAAGTGCAGCGTAGGCCTACCTGGTGCATGGGCCTGGCAATCCCATGTGTGCAGAGCAGTGCAGTGAAGTGACTGACAGCAGACGACACCAAATACCGCTCTTTACGTTGGCCTACATCGCCTGCGAGCGCTGCCGCCACAGGTGCTTGTCTTTTGCCATCGTTTACACACGCGGTCTGGATAATTATATCGTTGCTCTCGGCCCGGCTTTCCTCAACAAACGTTTCGGTCACTGATAGTGCGATTTGGTCAAAGAACTATAAGGTTATAATATATCGTGCTGTTTCCTAAACAAACTGTTCAGTTATATACCGTGCGGTGTCGTTAACGAACTTTTAGGTTATATCAGAAGTGCAATAAACTCAGTAGAAGCGCTCAACTATCATTACTATCAGTCGACACGCGGTGATACATATGCCCTTGGGGGTTTCTTGGGGGTTTCCCGTACTAAAAAAAACCCGGGATTCTGGAAAAGCTGTTCATAGGCACTTACGCAGCGGCCAAGGACTAGACTACTACAAGTGTAGTAGTCCTTGGCAGCGGCACTATATGCGAGTATTCAACACACCGTCCTCAAAACCTTTGGAATAAATCAACAAGAACGCTGAGGCGTGATTAACCATTTAGTTAAGCGGCACACTAAAATACTCCCGCTTTCCTTCGCCTTCCGAACCGACACACACACACATTTTCTGCAGAGAGAGCGAGAGGGAGAGAGAGTTGCGTTTTGTGTTCGGTCATTCAAGACCCTTAATTCGAATCAAGGGAAACAACTTAAGCACTTTTCCCGAGTGTGATCATCTTTTCGCAAGAACAGCTTCAAAACATATCTGTGTACAGAGAGAGAGAGAGAGAGAGAGAGAGAGAGAGAGAGAGAGAGAGAGAGAGAGAGAGAGAGAGAGAGAGAGAGAGAGAGAGAGAGGTTAGTATTGAGAAGAAAAAAAATAACGGTTTTACATGATTACCGTGTATTTCGACCAAAAGAAATTTCGAAGCGACCCCGCGAATTAGACAGAACAGCCGCAATGGGAACTTGAGCGCTCCTACCTGATTATGCCTGTCAATCAAAGAATTCTCGTGACCTGGGTCAGCCAATCAAAGTCACACACCTGACGTGATGAATATTCACAGGTCAAATGCGTTTGACACAACAATCTCACAAGATAAACCATGTTGAATAGAGAATACTACATGGCTTGCTGTGTCGTTCCAGATTTACACGATTTTTTTTTATTTTAAATATTGAACTGCGACCGAAAGCGAGCTGTTCACTATTTGAAAAAGCAACGAGTGTAAATCTGGTAAGAAACAGCAAGCCATGCAGTATTCTGTTTATCCTACATACTGTACTTACGTGTATTTTACTGAAAATGTCCTGCAGTCGAGGTAGCTAAATTGAAGACGCTTGTTTTGGAACCTCGATCTCTTCTAAAGCCTCTTGCAATCTATTACGTCAAAGTAAAGAAACGTCACTCTGAAAGTGTGGCGTGCCGTGTTAGTTCTAAAAATTCATCGAGGGTAATTAGCGAGCGCAATTTTTTTCTTCTATAATGACGTTTGTCTTGGTGACTTTGGCATCATAAGCAGTAGAAAAACAGGTCCCTGCCAGACTTGCTTGACATGACCTCATTTACATGATATACACACGTGTGATTTGAACGATTATTATCTCACGAGTGTCTCTCTCACGCCAGTATGTAATATAAACATGCGTTTCGGATGCTTCGGTTTTTCTTGTTGAACAGAGAGCGACAGATTTACAACCGACTCCAGACCGATGGGAAATGACGTAAAGATACATTTGACGTAAAGCAAGTGACGCAATTTCACTTGGTTTTTCTGAACTTTGATCATTTAGATTTCAAATGAGCCGGTCGGCATTGCACACTCTTAGGGTGGGTGGTGCCATGCTGTTCCGTTAAGCCCCCATCGAAAAAACTCGCTTTTCGATATTTTTTTAAGATAAAGAGAGTATTATCTGACAGCATTTGAAGTGTCATTCTTTAGAATAAATCACGTTGATATTGTTGATTTAAACTTTTACTTTGTCTTGTTTATTTTTAGCGTGATAAACAAAAAGAGCGGTGCAGAGGGTCACCTAGAATCCGTCCTGATTGGTCAAAAAGCCATATGGGGCACTGAATTGAAAGATTTGTTTCATTTTTAGCATATGTTCAGCACCAAACACCATAAAACTATATATTTTTGGAATCAGCACATGATAAGGAATAGAGGAATGATATTTGTTAATGTTTTCATCTCACAATAAAGAAAGTCGCTATAAAACGGATTTCTTCATTTTAAGCCCATTTTTCAATCCAACACAACAAAACTATGTATTTTTGGATACAGGAGGCAATACAAAATACAATGATGTCCCCTTTGTGATTAAAATATCGTGTTACACGACACTTGAGATTGACGTCTTCACAGCAGCAGACAAAAACTCGTCAAATTGAGTTCGAGGATTTATTTAGCATTTCCATACATACAACTGCACATCGTAGCAGAACTCAAAGTAGAAGCTTTTTAACATACAAATCGCGCTGGCCTATATAGTAAATACTCAATCTCGAGAATATTCCAGACCGAACATGATACAACTAAAATTAGATGAACTGTCCATGGACTAGAATAGTGACATTCTCTGTGACGTACATCAAAAGTGCCGACGCACTTAATCCGAGCGAACGCCACGAACCCACGACTCAAAACAACGTGGTAAACAACTTGTTTTGACAGGACTAGAAAGTTCACCTGCATTCTCGTCCAAACATAAATATTGTGTTTACAAAATATAATATCGGTACTTTCCCACAAAGTAGAAATAAGTCAACTACATGCAACACACAAAACTGAACCAAAGTTCAGCAACGGCAGCGTTTCCTAACATATCGATTTTTTATAAATCGAAAAAATCAGCTAATTTTGAGTGAATTTTTCATAAGCAAATGTATAAGGTACCAAGCTGAAATGCAATCCCATAGTCCGGACCAATTCAAGGATCATGTAACGAAAATTTCAAACAAATTGATGAAAAACTGTAGCCGTGAGAGTGCCGCCTCAAATTTTGCAAACGATCAAATATGACGTCATCAAATAGCCCTATCCAAAATCGGCGAAAAAGGTTTCAAGCAAATGCTCTCAAAAATGTCCGTACCAAGTTTCATCACAACCAGTCCAGTAGTTTTTGAGAAATGTTTTTCACAGACACACACACACACACACACACACACAGACATCGGGAGACAAACCTCGCCCTCCGCTATGTTAAGACATTCAGTCATTACTTGCCTGAATGTAAAAAGAATAAAATGCAAGAATATAGGATTCAGAAAAGAAGAAAAAAGTTGAAAAATGTCTAGTTGTTTTGGGTCTCTGTCTGTCTGTGTCTCTCCCTCTCTCTGGCCCTCCCTCCCCCTCTCTCTCCATCCGCCTATCTCCGCATACCCGAATCTCGCAGACTCTGTTCCACGTAATAACTTTTACTGCGCTCTGTAAGCTCGTGAAATGGAAAAAGAATGAGTTCAAATTGCCCATTTGCATTTCCCTCCAGTTGCAACATCGGTGTTTCTTTAATTCCATCCTTTTACATTGCTCCGCATAAAATACTGAGTTTTACAAATCGACCAATGCCTGCAGATGACATTTTTGAATGGACGCTAATCTGATTTTAATGAGGAATTATAGCCTGTAATCTATTTCATGTGAGGGCAACCATGCGTCACGTATGCAACAACCAACAAGTCGCGTGAAGCGATATAAAAACATTTAGTCAAGATCAACACTACAAACCAATCATCTCCGAGACTACATTCAGATAGTCTCGGCTAACCATACTGAAGACCGAGACGGGTCACGCTCGCCGCCGCGAACCACGCGTCCTTAGTACTGAGTGAACCTATTTTCTTTCATTCTGAGCACATTTTTAGAGTAAACATGACATATCTATATATTTTTGAATTTAGGAGAAGACAAGGAATACAATGCAATCATTTTTAAATCTGTTTGCGAAAAATCGATTTTAATGACAACTTTGATGAGCAAACTCATTTATTAATTTTTAAGCCTCCAAGCTGAAATGCAATTTCTAAGTCCGGGCTTCGTCGCAGATTACTTGACCAAAATTTCAACCGATTTAGTTGCAAAATAAGAGCGTGACAGTGCTGCCTCAATTTTCACAAAAAGTCGGATATGACGTCATCAAAGACATTTATCAAAACATGAAAAAAACGTCTGGGGATATTATACTCAGGAACTCTCATGTAAAGTTTCATGAAGATCGGTCAAGGAGTTTTCTCGGAATGACTTTATACATACACACACACACACACACACACACACACACACACACACACACACACACACACACACACATACACCACTACCCTCATCTCGATTCCCCTCTATGTTAAAACATTTAGTCAAAACTTCGTGGAGTAAAAATTTCGTGTTACACCGGCGCCGTTTGTCTTCCTGCAAGTCCAGCATAGGCACACGATTGTCCAAGAATGACAATAATCCTCGTGAATGTCACAGCAGGTCATAGACAAAATAGCCTGGACCGCCAACTCGTCACGTGACCCATCGAGGTTACGACTCTCGACTTTCAGGGGCGCGTTGCGTCCGGTTTGAAAGGCCAGCGATTCGAAGACAGTGAAAAGAAAGCACGCTCAAGTCATTTGTGACAATGGGGGGTGACAATGAACTGGATTTTCCAAAACTCCAAACTAAACTTAACAAAACTCATCGAAAAACATGTTCCATATGCACTTTTACTGAGTTTATTTTAGCATTTTCAGAACTTACCTCGGCAACTTCGTCCATGTTTACAATCGACACCGGATATCACGTCCCCCTGATTTCTGAAAGGCTTGTTCCTAAATGCGAGAGGCCGCTACCTCGTAATAGAGAGAAAGAGTGGAGAGAGAGCTAGTTGGCGGTCCAGGATAAATGGTCTATGCAGCAGGCATAGTAAGGTTACGTAGAAAAGTCCAAAAGGGTGCGTTGATGGTGGTAATCCGGTGTACACACACACACACACACACACTCCGGTTTGGTAAGTTACCTGATAAATAATGTAGCCTGTGGATTTAACGGGGAGACTGATCAGACAGGAAGAGCAATACTTTTACATTTCCGATGTTCAGCGATAAACTTGTTTTCTTCGAGAGTTCGATCTTCGTGCGATTTAGCGCGTTGTCACCAAGAACGTTGAAAAAAACCAGGATATCATCATGATGCCTCTCTATAAACCAGGTCTAGGAACTCTTCATCTAAAGTCAGTCAGTATTAACCCCCTCAACACAATCATCTTGTCCCATAGTGATTTCTGCCGCCAAAGAACATGTGGTTCTTAACAAGACGGATTTGTCGTCTTCCATTGCGAAATTCAGATCTACCCCAACTACGTGCATTGATCTGAGCAATAAAATGTAGATGCGATAATCTGCAAACATCTCTTCGACACAATCTGCATCTTGTCCCATCGTGATTTCTGTCGGCAAAGAACATGTGGTTCTCAACTCACAAGACCGATTTGTACCCTCTTCCAGTGTGAAATTCAGATCTATGGCAATCCGAATGGTGCAAAAGTCCCTTTTAGCTCTTGATGTCTAAATAACACATTATTTAGCTAAATAACGCGTTATTTAGCTAAACAATGCTTTATTTAGCTATATCATGCATTATTTAGCTAAATAATGCATTGTTTAAATTAAACAATGCATTATTTACAGATACAGAAAAAAGAGAGCCCAGAGCACTAAATAATGCATTGTTTAGCATAAATAAGAGATTGTGTTTGTAAATAACTCATTATTTATAAATAATTACGCGTTTTCTCTAAACAATATATTATATGTAAATAAAGTGTTATTTAAATAAATAAAATATTATTTAGATAAATAAAATATTATTTATCTAAATAAAATATTATTTAGATAAATAAAATATTATATGTAAATAAAATATTATTTATCTAAATAAAATATTATTTATCTAAATAAAATATTATTTAGATAAATAATTTATTATTTAGATAAATAATTTATTATTTAGATAAATAATTTATTATTTAGATAAATAATTTATTATTTAGATAAATAATTTATTATTTACTGTTTTTGCCTTGAAATAGTATTATTACACTAAATAATGCTTTATATAGCTATATAATAGGTTTCCGCTATATAATTCATGATTTGGTAAATAATACATTATATACCGTAAATAAAATATTATATACCGTAAACAATTCATTGTTTAGCGCATCGCGAAGCCGTTTTTTCTCTTGTTGTTTTTTTCCACGTGTTTCCGTGGATCCACGAGAGCTCTGTTGATTCTCAAACTGACCAATCAGACAACTAGCATCTGTACACTAATTAAAGTCCCATTGTTGAGTGTGACGAAAACTCGTGGTGACGATTTTAAAACATGTTGGGTCACGCATGGTCCAATCTTACATGGTCCAATCTTACATGGTCCAACCTTACATGGTCCAACCTTACATGGTCCAACCTTACATGGTCCAATCTTACATGGTCCAACCTTACATGGTCCAACCTTACATGGTCCAATCTTACATGGTCCAATCTTACATGGTCCAACCTTACATGGTTCAACCTTACATGGTCCAATCTTACATGGTCCAATCTTGCATGGTCCAATCTTACATGGTCCAATCTTACATGGTCCAACCTTACATGGTCCAACCTTACATGGTCCAACCTTACATGGTCCAATCTTACATGGTCCAACCTTACATGGTCCAACCTTACATGGTCCAATCTTACATGGTCCAATCTTGCATGGTCCAATCTTGCATGGTCCAACCTTACATGGTCCAATCTTACATGGTCCAACCTTACATGGTCCAACCTTACATGGTCCAATCTTACATGGTCCAATCTTACATGGTCCAACCTTACATGGTTCAACCTTACATGGTCCAATCTTACATGGTCCAATCTTGCATGGTCCAATCTTACATGGTCCAACCTTGCATGGTCCAACCTTGCATGGTCCAATCTTACATGGTCCAATCTTACATGGTCCAACCTTACATGGTCCAATCTTACATGGTCCAACCTTGCATGGTCCAATCTTACATGGTCCAACCTTACATGGTCCAACCTTACATGGTCCAACCTTACATGGTCCAATCTTACATGGTCCAACCTTACATGGTCCAACCTTACATGGTCCAATCTTACATGGTCCAATCTTGCATGGTCCAATCTTGCATGGTCCAACCTTGCATGGTCCAATCTTACATGCAAGATTGGACCATGTAAGATTGGACCATGTAAGGTTGGACCATGTAAGGTTGGACCATGTAAGGTTGGACCATGTAAGGTTGGACCATGCA
The DNA here is from genome assembly GCF_037325665.1 of Littorina saxatilis. Taxonomy (NCBI): domain Eukaryota; kingdom Metazoa; phylum Mollusca; class Gastropoda; order Littorinimorpha; family Littorinidae; genus Littorina; species Littorina saxatilis. The sequence goes on from NC_090261.1 coordinate 2,255,468, forward strand.
AGGTTGGACCATGCAAGGTTGGACCATGTAAGATTGGACCATGCAAGATTGGACCATGTAAGGTTGAACCATGTAAGGTTGGACCATGTAAGATTGGACCATGTAAGATTGGACCATGTAAGGTTGGACCATGTAAGATTGGACCATGTAAAGTTGGACCATGCAAGATTGGACCATGCAAGATTGGACCATGTAAGGTTGGACCATGTAAGGTTGGACCATGTAAGATTGGACCATGTAAGGTTGGACCATGTAAGGTTGGACCATGTAAGGTTGGACCATGTAAGATTGGACCATGTAAGATTGGACCATGTAAGGTTGGACCATGTAAGATTGGACCATGTAAGGTTGGACCATGTAAGGTTGGACCATGTAAGGTTGGACCATGTAAGATTGGACCATGTAAGATTGGACCATGCAAGATTGGACCATGTAAGGTTGGACCATGTAAGGTTGGACCATGTAAGATTGGACCATGTAAGATTGGACCATGCAAGGTTGGACCATGCAAGGTTGGACCATGTAAGATTGGACCATGCAAGATTGGACCATGTAAGATTGGACCATGTAAGGTTGAACCATGTAAGGTTGGACCATGTAAGATGGGACCATGTAAGATTGGACCATGTAAGGTTGGACCATGTAAGGTTGGACCATGTAAGATTGGACCATGTAAGATTGGACCATGCGTGACCCAACATGTTTTAAAATCGTCACCACGAGTTTTCGTCACACTCAACAATGGGACTTTAATTAGTGTACAGATGCTAGTTGTCTGATTGGTCAGTTTGAGAATCAACAGAGCTCTCGTGGATCCACGGAAACACGTGGAAAAAAACAACAAGAGAAACAAGTCGCGTAAGGCGAAAATACAATATTTAGTCAAGTAGCTGTCGAACTCACAGAATGAAACTGAACGCAATGCAACGCAGCAAGACCGTATACTCGTGGTCCATCGCTCACGGCATAGGCAGTGAAATTGACAAGAAGAGCGGGGTAGTGGTTACGCTATGCTGCATAGCACGCTTTTCTGTACCTCTCTTCGTTTTAACTTTCTGAGCGTGTTTTTAATCCAAACATATCATATCTATATGTTTTTGGAATCAGGAACCGACAAGGAATAAGATGAAAGTGTTTTTAAAACGATTTCGAAAAAAAAAAGTTGATAATAATTTTTATATATTTAATTTTCAGAGCTTGTTTTTAATCCGAATATAACATATTTATATGTTTTTTGAATCAGCAAATGATGGAGAATAAGATAAACGTAAATTTGGATCGTTTTATAAATTTTTATTTTTTTTTACAATTTTCAGATTTTTAATGACCAAAGTCATTAATTAATTTTTAAGCCACCAAGCTGAAATGCAATACCGAACCCCGGGCTTCGTCGAAGATTACTTGACCAAAATTTCAACCAATTTGGTTGAAAAATGAGGGCGTGACAGTGCCGCCTCAACTTTCACGAAAAGCCGGATATGACGTCATCAAAGACATTTATCAAAAAAATGAAAAAAACGTTCGGGGATTTCATACCCAGGAACTCTCATGTCAAATTTCATAAAGATCGGTCCAGTAGTTTAGTCTGAATCGCTCTACACACACACACACACGCACACACACACACACATACACCACGACCCTCGTTTCGATTCCCCCTCGATGTTAAAATATTTAGTCAAAACTTGACTAAATATAAAAACGGCTTCGCGATGCGCTAAACAATGAATTGTTTACGGTATATAATATTTTATTTACGGTATATAATGTATTATTTACCAAATCATGAATTATGTAGCGGAAACCTATTATATAGCTATATGGTTTAAACAAGTTTATTCAATAAATTCCATTGGTACTATTACCGCATACATGAAATAAGGAACATGGAGCACAACAAGCTAGGCTTATAAGCGTACTCTTAAAAGCAAATGAAATTTGGCGGACGATTTTAATATAACAAATTTGAAATAATGTCAAAATAATAATGGTAAATTATGGTAGACAAACATGTAACAATAAAAGGAGAGAAAAACAAAAGAAAAAAAAAACCAATGCTAAACTAACAACAGTACTCACACGCGCTCGCACACTCACTCGCACACACACGCATACAGTGACTTCCACATGGTTGAAAATAGAATACTACCAGAACAAGGAAATGTAAACAGTACTGCACATGGTCGTTTCGAACATGGATGAGATAAATGCATTCATTATTCAAAACGTTTGCTTAATAATATATACCTGAATAACTGGTCAAATATCAATGCATTTTCGCTGTCTGACTTGTCTCTATTGCCATACAGAAAATCATCAGCGGTTAGCAAATCATAGTTGGGCAGTGTTGACAAGGTGACTTCACGTATTTGAAGAGATAAGGGGCAATGAAAAATATAGTGCTCCGCATTTTCAACAGGATAACCACAAATGCATGACGGGTCGGGAATTAAATGTCTGTCAAATAGATCACTATTTAGATTGCTGATCCTCAATCTCAGTCTGCAATGGATAATTTCTGATTTTCGATCAGATGTGTATCTATACGAGGGAACAACAGAATCATCAGAACTGATACGTTTTTTAAATAACCCAATAGAATCAAGTTGCTTTACAGTATCTGGAAGCTCATTCCACAGGGAAGTCGAAGACAGAAAAAATGACTTTTTATACAATTCAGTTCGAGAGTGGGGAGTCTGTCTGTCAAGTGGTCTTCGTCTATGGTAAGGGTTCACAGAAGCAACGAGAGGAGGCAGACGTTCTAGTAAGTATGGTGGCACGCGTGCATTAACTAATTTGAAATACAAAATCAATTTGTGTCTTTTTCGCCTCTCCTTCAGTGTTGTAAATCCTGATTCATCGTACAATTTTTGGTGACTCGTGCCACGAACTGCACCTATAATGGTTCTTATGGCATCAAGATGCAAGTTTTCTAATAAAGTAGCTAATCTGTCAGAACAGTTATCCCAAATGACGTCAGAAAAATCAAAATGGGGAATAATAAAAGATTTATACATAAGTTCAAGTGCCTTTCGGCTAAGGCGATACTTATAGGACCGAAAACATGAGAGAAGAACACGTACTTTAGATATAATTGACTGAACATGTGATTCCCATTTGCAGTCGCTCTGAATCAGTACACCAAGATGTTTGTGAACGTGGTTTTCTCTCAGAATTGTTCCATCAAATACAAGAGGAAGGGTTTCAGGCATTCTATTTCCAGAAAAGGTCATCAAATATAGCTATATAAAGCATTATTTAGTGTAATAATACTATTTCAAGGCAAAAACAGTAAATAATAAATTATTTATCTAAATAATAAATTATTTATCTAAATAATAAATTATTTATCTAAATAATAAATTATTTATCTAAATAATATTTTATTTAGATAAATAATATTTTATTTAGATAAATAATATTTTATTTACATATAATATTTTATTTATCTAAATAATATTTTATTTAGATAAATAATATTTTATTTATCTAAATAATATTTTATTTATTTAAATAACACTTTATTTACATATAATATATTGTTTAGAGAAAACGCGTAATTATTTATAAATAATGAGTTATTTACAAACACAATCTCTTATTTATGCTAAACAATGCATTATTTAGTACTCTGGGCTCTCTTTTTTCTGTATCTGTAAATAATGCATTGTTTAATTTAAACAATGCATTATTTAGCTAAATAATGCATGATATAGCTAAATAAAGCATTGTTTAGCTAAATAACGCGTTATTTAGCTAAATAATGTGTTATTTAGACATCAAGAGCTAAAAGGGACTTTTGCACCATTCGGATTGCCATACAGATCTGCCCCAAGTACGTGCAATAAAATGTAGAAGCGATAATCTGAAAAAAATCTTTTTGCGTGAACGCTGCCACGTTGTCATCAGTCCGATGTCTTTTATCCAGAGCAGGGATGAACACACTTTTTCATCAGTAGTTTGTTATGTTTATCCGCAGACTGCTTTCCATTACTTGTCTGTTTTAGATTGACTCGTAGGGTTCTTCAGCCAGACAACAAGTGCTTGTTTACTGACACGTTCTCACTCACGACATGTCGTAAATGCAAGATCTAACGATTGTTTTTTATTGCACTGATAGAGAATGTCGATATTTGTAAACGTTTGCCATTTCCTAATGTTTATTTCATTATTTTGCATACGGATATGGCTAATAAGTGGATAATCTGTTACGACACGAAACGCGTTCTAAATCCGGGAAGGGAGGCTACTCCAACGTACTTTCCAAAGTGTACTCCAGCCTTAAGGCCTACACCAACTGCAATGGGCTATTTCAAATACAAAAGTTTAGTTAACTATAAAAGGCAGTACATAAAACCGTCGCGATATAACCTTGAACGGTTGAAAACGACGTTAAACACCAAATAAAGAAAGAAAGTGCATAAAACTCCATAATCCTAAGAGGGTCGAACAAATAAGAAACATAAGACTATTTTACTATAATTACTTCGTAAAAAAAAATAGTAAACATGGAATACAAAGCTGTAATTGTTAACAACAAATTTAAAAAGATTTTCATGCCATATTGCACAACACATTTTGACACACACCCAACCTCACACAAGCGCACATACACACTTACACACACACACACACACACATACAAGACACACACACACGCACACACACACACACACACACATACACACACACACATAAAAGTAAACAAGTCGCGTAAGGCGAAAATACAACATTTAGTCAAGTAGCTGTCGAACTCACAGAATGAAACTGAACGCAATGCAACGCAGCAAGACCGTATACTCGTAGCATCGTCAGTCCACCGCTCATGGCAAAGGCAGTGAAATTGACAAGAAGAGCGGGGTAGTAGTTGCGCTGAGAAGGATAGCACGCTTTTCTGTACCTCTCTTCGTTTTAACTTTCTGAGCGTGTTTTCAATCCAAACATATCATATCTATATGTTTTTGGAATCAGGAACCGACAAGGAATAAGATGAAAGTGTTTTTAAATTGATTTGGACAATTTAATTTTGATCATAATTTTTATATTTTTAATTTTCAGAGCTTGTTTTTAATCCAAATATAACATATTTATATGTTTTTGGAATCAGAAAATGATGGAGAATAAGATGAACATAAATTTGGATCGTTTTATAATTTTTTTTTTTTTTTTACAATTTTCAGATTTTTAATGACCAAAGTCATGAATTAATTTTTAAGCCACCAAGCTGAAATGCAATACCGAAGTCCGGGCTTCGTCGGAGATTACTTGACCAAAATTTCAACCAATTTGGTTGAAAAATGAGAGCGTGACAGTGCCGCCTCAACTTTCACGAAAAGCCGGATATGACGTCATCAAAGACATTTATCAAAATAATGAAAAAATCGTCTGAGGATATCATACCCAGGAACTCTCATGTCAAATTTCATAAAGATCGGTCCAGTAGTTTAGTCTGAATCGCTCTAAACACACACACAGACACACACACATACACCACGACCCTCGTCTCGATTCCCCCCTCTATGTTAAAACATTTAGTCAAAACTTGACTAAATGTAAAAACAACAAGAATTGAACAGAAGTGAGGGCGAAAGCTGAACATTACCTGTACAGTGGGGGCGGAAGCAGAAGACAGAGATTGAAATGAGTGAGACGATGGACTTGTTTTTATAGCAGCAGCTAGCAGCGGGCATGGGAAACATGCGTTGAAGAAAGAAGCCAAGGCAACCGGTGAGTGTAGCCTTCCACTAAATAACTTAAAGAATGAACATTAATGTCCTCTTTACCTGAATTAATTTACACTGAACATGCCACGCACTGCCACAGGAGGACATGTGCACGTCTTGAGCGGATGATTACTGCAGGGTGTCCCCATAAAAGTGCAACCCACACACACTCATGCTAATAACTTATACAAATCTTCACTGAATTAATTCATATTTAGGGCACAACTTAATAACGTCAGCGTATGCACGACCCATCCACCGTTTTGTACGTCAAGTGGTCTGACCGTTGTGCAGTCGGCGGAGTCTTGTGACAGCTTGACCCTTCAAAGTCCATAGTGCCACAGTGGTGCCATTCATGGCTTATCATAGTCTTGTGACAGCTTGACCCTTCAAAGTCCATAGTGCCACAGTGGTGCCATTCATGGCTTATCATAGTCGAGAATTTGTTTTTGTCTTCGAGTCAAACTTTCTTGAGACTAATTCCCCTTAAAAATGGATCAGACAAATCTTGTGAATGTTACTTATGTTTGCCACATTAAACACTATTTACAGAAACAGAGAAGGCAGAACGCGTCCTTACTTACTTTACGCCAGGTTTGCACAAGTCGAATAAAAAAGTTAATACATTCGCAGGACAAACTGTGCGAGCGTCCATGCTACTTTGCACAACTCAAGGGGTAAATCAAAAACATGTGGACAAGGAGCACGTGTGGAAAGCTTGTCTCAATAAAAACCTGGTTTAGTTCCATAAGACACTTTGTCGCTAAAATCTGCCAGGAACGGGTAATTGATGCTGTGGACAACGAGAGACGGTTACAATAGCAAGGTAGACTCTCTTCTCCGGGTTGTTGCTCCCGTGCCGCAGTTGAATCAATTGAATGGTGCATTCACCTCATTTATGAAGCAATCAGTTGAATGGTGCATTCACCTCATTTATGAAGCAATCAGTTGAATGGTGCATTCACCTCATTCATGAAGCAATCAATTGAATGGTGCATTCACCTCATTTATGAAGCAATCAGTTGAATAGTGCATTCACCTCATTCATAAAGAAATCAGTTGAATGGTGCATTCACCTCATTTATGAAGCAATCAGTTGAATGGTGCATTCACCTCATTCATAAAGAAATCAGTTGAATGGTGCATTCACTTCATTCATAAAGAAATCAGTTGAATGGTGCATTCACCTCATTCAAAAAGAAATCAATTGAATGGTGCATTGACCTCATTCATGAAGCAATCAATTGAATGGTGCAGTCACCTCATTCATGAAGCAATCAGTTGAATGGTGCATTCACCTCATTCATGAAGCAATCAGTTGAATGGTGCATTCACCTCATTCATGAAGCAATCAATTGAATGGTGCGTCCACCTCATTCATGAAGCAATCAGTTGAATGATGCATTCACCTCAATTATGAAGCAATCAGTTGAATGGTGCATTCACCTCATTCATGAAGCAATCAATTGAATGGTGCATTGACCTCATTCATGAAGCAATCAATTGAATGATGCATTCACCTCAATTATGAAGCAATCAGTTGAATGGTGCATTCACTTCATTCATAAAGAAATCAGTTGAATGGTGCATTCACCTCATTCATAAAGCAATCAATTGAATGGTGCATTGACCTCATTCATGAAGCAATCAGTTGAATGGTGCATTCACCTCATTCATGAAGCAATCAATTGAATGGTGCGTCCACCTCATTCATGAAGCAATCAGTTGAATGATGCATTCACCTCAATTATGAAGCAATCAGTTGAATGGTGCATTCACTTCATTCATAAAGAAATCAGTTGAATGGTGCATTCACCTCATTCATAAAGCAATCGATTGAATGGTGCGTCCACCTCATTCATAAAGCAATCAGTTGAATGATGCATTCACCTCATTCATGAAGCAATCAGTTGAATGGTGCATTCACCTCATTCATGAAGCAATCAGTTGAATCGTGCATTCACCTCATTCATGAAGCAATCAGTTGAATGGTGCATTCACCTCATTCACAGGGCCGGAACCAGGGGGGGGGGGGGGGGGGGGGGTTCCAGGGGTTCCGGAACCCCACCCCTGGAAAAAGCATGTACCTTGCTTTGAGTGTTTGTTTTTTTAAAAATAAATTTTGTGTGTGTCTCTAACAAATTTTATTTAATGTGAAATCCGATGAGAAAAAAGTACCCCCCCCCCCCCCCACCAACTCACACTGACAGGCCTTAACCCTCAAAACAAGGCCCAGAATGCACCAGATTGCACAAATTTTAACCGTTTTTCAAAAAATTTCCGGGGGAGCATGCCCCCGGACCTCCCTAGTTCGCGCGCCTGTTTTGCAGGCGCGCGCTTGTGGCTTCGCCACTTCGCTGATTTGCCCCCCCAAAAAAGGAGGACCCCCACCCCCCTTACAACTCATTTGGTCCGGCCCTGCATTCATGAAGCAACTTTCCTGATGGAGCTACAATCAGAATATCATGAGTGTTTTTTCCCTTTTAATATTAAAATGCGAGCAAAAGCGAGCTTTTCAGTATTTAAAAAAAGCCCACCAAAACAGCAACAACAACAACAACAACAACACAAGAAGAGCAAACGCTCGATCGAGTCACTTTCGCAGTTCTGAATATTATATGAGGCATCAGATGGACAGGAAGAAATTGCTATTCACAACACAATGAGTCACGTTCACATAAAATTTGAGCCCGGTCACTTTTATAGTTTCCGAGAAAAGCCCAACGTTAAGTTGTGTGTTGCCGAACAGAAAAGGCTAGTTATCTCCCTTGTTTTTCTGATAACGTTCGTAAAAGGCTACAGATGTAAATACTTTGATGTAAAGAATAATCCTACAAAGTTTCAATCACATCCGATGAACTTTGTCAAAGATATAAAATGTCTAATTTTTCCTTTGACGCTGACCTGTGACCTTGAAAAAGGTCAAAGGTCAACGAAACCATCGTTAAAGTGTAGAGGTCATTGGAGGTCACGACTAAACAAAATATGAGCCCGATCGCTTTGATAGTTTCCGAGAAAAGATATAAAATGTCTAATTTTTCCTTTGACGCTGACCTGTGACCTTGAAAAAGGTCAAAGGTCAACGAAACCATCGTTAAAGTGTAGAGGTCATTGGAGGTCACGACTAAACAAAATATGAGCCCGATCGCTTTGATAGTTTCCGAGAAAAGTCCAACGTTAAGGTGGTGTCTACGGACGGCCGGCCGACTAACACTGACCGATTACATAGAGTCACTTTTTCTCAAGTGACTCAAAAACAACCTTACAACAACGACTGGTTTAAAGCTACCCTCTGAACAAACAACTTGATCAGCATATAATTATAGTATTTAGGCAATGAGACGCACTGTGAAGAGAGACCCCAGTACTTCAATGCTACATACGGCAGGCTTACTGCAGTGAGGCGCAAATAACATTACTGACTGACCCGACTCTTTGAGCCTAATCCCCTGAACCATGGTCCGTCAACACTCGCCACAGTGTCAAAGAGTGCAATGGTCCGTCAACACTCGCCACAGTGTCAAAGAGTGCAATGGTCCGTCAACACTCGCCACAGTGTCAAAGAGTGCAATGGTCCGTCAACACTCGCCACAGTGTCAAAGAGTGCAATGGTCCGTCAACACTCGCCACAGTGTCAAAGAGTGCAATGGTCCGTCAACACTCGCCACAGTGTCAGAGAGTGCAATGGTCCGTCAACACTCGCCACAGTGTCAAAGAGTGCAATGGCCCCAAGACCTCGGCCTACACAAGACGCAACAGCCATAACTGACCGACACGGAATACTGTATAGTGGGACATGAACATTTGACAGAGATTAACAAAACATCGCAACATCAAAGCAACCGTTTTTGCCAAAGGTAAGTCAATGTTGTTGTTTTCAAAATTATAATCAGCATGATATATGTTTGTGGAAGCTAAGAAAGATGGTCTCATTCACATTGGAATGGAGAGAAAAAAGCCCGGTGTGGCATGTGCTTCGAGGTGTGATATCTTGTTGGTAGAGAACATTATTGTAAGTAATTTTGCTATATAATGAGTTAAAAATCTGAAAAGTCTCTTACGATTTGGAGTGTACACAACTGTACCCGCACCTGTTCACGCCCATACCCACTTCGACAATTCTCTGCAGAACAGAACTAGGAGGTCTGAAATCAAGCAGTGCATCAACAGTATGGGCTGGGTGGCCGAGTGGTAAATAACTTGCGCTCGGAAGCGAGAGGTTGCGAGTTCGACCCTGGGTCAGGGCGTTAGCAATTTTCTCCCCCCTTTCCTAACCTAGGTGGTGGGTTCAAGTGCTAGTCTTTCGGATGAGACGAAAAACCGAGGTCCCTTCGTTGTACACTACATTGGGGTGTGCACGTTAAAGATCCCACGATTGACAAAAGGGTCTTTCCTGGCAAAATTGTATAGGCATAGATAAAAATGTCCACCAAAATACCCGTGTGACTTGGAATAATAGGCCGTGAAAAGTAGGATATGCGCCAAAATGGCTGCGAGCTGCTGGCCGATGTGAATGTGTGATGTATTGTGTAAAACAATTCCATCTCACACGGCATAAATAAATCCCTGCGCCTTGAATATGTGCGCGATATATATAAATTGCATAATTTTTTTTTTAAATCCCTTCGCTTAGAACTGTACCCACGGAATACGCGCGATATAAGCCTCATATTGATTGATTGATTGAAATCAAGCAGTGCATCAACGATCCTTACTAAACTTGGCACACACAAAACAAAAATCATTGCAAATTGTTATCCATTGTTCTGCTCTCATGCCTTGAATGGTGCATGGTGCATGGTGCATGGTGCATTTACCTCACGTTTAAAACAAAGTGTCCCGTTCCCCGCAGAGCATCAAAGTTCATTCTCACACATGTTTTTGCCGTCGCCACAAGCTTGATAACATGACAAGAGAATATCACTTGGCTTGCTGTGATACCAGGTTTACACGCGTGTTTGTTGTTTACATTCTGTCCAGTTATAACGAGGGCGGAGGGTGAGCACGGTTTGTCAAGAAAACGTAGCACAAATTGTAACAATAGTGTTAAACCGAACACTAGTGTTTACCCTTTGTGCTACTCTTGCAAGTTGAATTATCGTATACTATATCACGCTGTATTCAAAACTGGTACAAAAAAGGTGTCCAAAAGTGTTCAGTTTAGAGTGTGATTTTTTCCATTTTGCTATCATCAGTCATGCGCCAGCAGATTGACTTCAACAACGTGAGGGGCTTCTCTTACTCTCCCTCTCTTGCTCTGTCTCTGTGTCTCTCCCTCTCTCTCTCTTTCTCTCTCTCTTTTATATCAAAGCAAGAACGCTGAAGCGTGCTTACCACTTCAGTGTAAAGTGTAGATTCACTTCTTACCATCCCCCTCTTAGCTTTTTCGTGAGCTAACTTTGTTTGAAATGAAAGTTTTCTTTTTTTCCCGATTTCAGACGAAAACTACGGTTCTTGAGAGAGAGAGAGAGAGAGAGAGAGAGAGAGAGAGAGAGAGAGAGAGAGAGAGAGAGAGAGAGAGAGAGAGAGAGAGAGAGAGAGAGAGAGAGAGAGAGAGAGAGAGAGAATTGAATTGAATTGAATTGAATTGAATTGAATTGAATTGAATTGAATTGAACTTTATTTAACAAGGATTAAGATTTAAGGCTACGCCTTTTCTTACAATCTGTCCTTGGGACGCACAGTCACATCTGACGTCATATGGCGCCTAACAAGGCAAATCCCTGAGCTGCAATGACGTGAAGGATCAAGATGGCGACGCGCGAGTTACCCGAGATTCGCTTCGCCGGCAAGAAGAGGCTGATGGAGCAGCAGCTCGCAAAGCAGGCCACGGAACAAGACAAGAAATCCACACTGCTCAAACGACAGATCGACCGCAACATCTACCTCACAGCAAAGGTGCGTACTTCCCTACCCAACATCCACAATCACTCAATATCCATCCATCCATCCCAACGGTTAAAGATGTTCAATCGAAAGAGCCATTTTGAGAAAGTTTTGTGGACATTCAAAAAGCTCAATAGACATTCGCTGAGCTGAAATTTAGAAACGCCTGCATTGATTTCTCGACAATGTTCCGTAGAGAGCTATGCAAATGAATTCAATGAAATGTAATCGGCTACGGGTTTCTTCAGTGTTAAGAGTTCCAACTTCCTATCGTCGTCGCGTTTTTTCAGTCCTGGTGGGTAATTAAACATTCGACTAAGCAGACACAAACCGATTGACTCAGGTATTCAGATCTGTAATTTATGTAATTTAGGGTAAGCAAGCACATTCCAAGCTTCACAGGACTAAAACGCATTAAATAGCGTAAACAAACACACTGTCCATTGGAGACAACACATAGTCTCGAAGCTGTGGGCAAACGAGCTCACACGTAACCAGAAAATTCTGGAACGCTGAAGAAGAAGAGTATTTTTTTTTGCAAAATATATTCAGGATCATCAAGACTAGACTTGAAATATAGAGTGCACCCTGCTGAAAATACGATTTCTTGATGGTTTTGTTTTGATATTGTCGTCCTAATCTTGACTATTATGAGTGGACTATTTGAGCCTCGATATTTTATTTATGTTCTTACGTTTTATGTTGTTTATTGTAATGCTGTATACACCACACCTGAGTTTCTTCTCGTTGAGATAATAAAGTGGTCTATGTCTTTGTTTGTTCGGTACTCTTACCGTCCTGGACCCTTATTCAGAAAGATCCGACAGTGGTTTTGTCGGTACGAGAAACAGAAAACTTCCGATAACCCCCTGTCGTGGAATTCACGAAGAACCGATAGCGCCTATCGTAGGCACTGTCCTACGATAACGTTAGAGGTGCCTTTCCCTACCGATAAGCACTGTTGTCGTTACGATAACTTTGATTTCAAGATTGCGGCCATCAGTTTGCAGCGTTACCGGGAAAGAAGAAGTATTCTAAGACATACGATTTTGGGGGACGGGATACATAAACAAATTCATATTCCGCATGCACGATATTTTGCAGTTGACTGTTGACGGATGTGATAATTGACAACATTCGGTTTGCGAACAGAATGGGTGCCTAGCCTCTTGTCTCGCAAGTGATACTCGCGTTGCGGTTTCACGCGTCTGGTGCATATCAAGATGTTTGCGTGGCGCCGATTTGGGGTGAGCCAGCCACGGTCAGCCAGCCCCAGCAAGGGCAGCCTTGACAGGGCGCAGCTGCTGCGTCAGGCGCACGCGCAGAGCGACCGTAAACAAGGGAATGCCCCCGCTAGCTATCGGGGTGGCTGTCCGATGCCTGGGAATTCGGACCCGGCAAAGAGCTATCAAACTTCGGGGCGCTTGTCGTACGACATGCAGTCGTATCGTCTTGCATACGCGCCCTGATCACTTACATTAGCACCAGAGTGTACGAAAGACTCAAAAATGCAGATAAAACACACGAACCTCGCTACTTCGGAGCTATTTTTAGCGTTCTCAGTTACTAACTATTTTTTGATCAAATGCTTACGTAAAACCATTATAACGCCAAAAGATGTTCAAATTTGTGTTTGCAACAATGTTCATCAAATGATTTTACAAACAACAAAACCACTGTAATTGGGAAAATGTCTTAATTCGCTGAATAACAATGGGTTCTTTCATACAGAATTGTTCATAAACCTAAAAATACACTTCAGTATTAAAAAAAAAAAAAAACCAGTCTGTTTCAATGACTTTCAGCAAGTTTCAACATTATAAATCGAGATAACTAGACACATTGAAAGAAATTTGGTGCACTAAACAGTTTTCCTGATCACGAATCATTGTGTGAAACTTTCTTTACAACTTTCTTCCACGAAGTGTACGTATTTTCTAGAAAAAGGCGTGTCCCCTGTTTTGAGCGAACACTGTTTTCGTAGTACACTACCTCTGGTGTTTTTTTTAAATCGAAAAAATTACACAGCGGCCATAATTTCACTTTATTTGAATGAATGTCAACTTCAAAAAGATTGTTTTAGATTGCAGATTAAAAAAAAAATCAATGCATGAAGAATTTGAAAAAACTGTTGGTTATACCTACAGTCAGCATAAAATTATTAGAAATAACTCATAATTATTTAGTGCACCTTGTGACTAAACTGACCAGCCGGCACTGATTTTTAGGTGACCCTCTAAATGTTATAACGACTGTGAGCAAATGCTAACAGTCATGTTTCGAAAAATGATATCAACATTCGCCTGGCAATGTGTGTGTGTGTGTGTGTGTGTGTGTGTGTGTGTGTAGCGATTACCAGAAAGCTACTGAACCGATCTTCATTCAACTTTACTTACAAATTATTACAGATGATACATCTAGACGGGTTTGTTCTTTCGAAAAATGTCTTTGATGACAACATATCCGGCGTTTTACAAATCAAATTGAGTGAATACGAAAAAAATTTAAAATCAAAAACACCGTCCCTTGTCATAAGAGACGGTGATTTTGATTTTATTAATTTTTGTATTCACTATATCCCTTTCAACGAACGCGCATTCATCCATCACATTGCACGCGTCACAAGAACGTCGAACGGTGCATGAAGTGACCACTGAACAGCTATCGCTAATACTTATTATAAAGAACGAGTGACATCCGACCTTCACAAAAGCAAGACATGTGTATCCTGACCTGACTTTGCACACTTCACAAATTTGATAATGGAGGACACCTCTACCTCATTCTGATAATCATCGGTCATGTCTCTCTGACAGGACACCTCTACCTCATTCTGATAATCATCGGTCATGTCTCTCTGACAGGACACCTCTACCTCATTCTGATAATCATCGGTCATGTCTCTCTGACAGGACACCTCTACCTCATTCTGATAATCATCGGTCATGTCTCTCTGACAGGACACCTCTACCTCATTCTGATAATCATCGGTCATGTCTCTCTGACAGGACACCTCTACCTCATTCTGATAATCATCGGTCATGTCTCTCTGACAGGACACCTCTACCTCATTCTGATAATCATCGGTCATGTCTCTCTGACAGGACACCTCTACCTCATTCTGATAATCATCGGTCATGTCTCTCTGACAGGACACCTCTACCTCATTCTGATAATCATCGGTCATGTCTCTCTGACAGGACACCTCTACCTCATTCTGATAATCATCGGTCATGTCTCTCTGACAGGACACCTCTACCTCATTCTGATAATCATCGGTCATGTCTCTCTGACAGGACACCTCTACCTCATTCTGATAATCATCGGTCATGTCTCTCTGACAGGACACCTCTACCTCATTCTGATAATCGTCGGTCATGTCTCTCTGACAGGACACCTCTACCTCATTCTGATAATCATCGGTCATGTCTCTCTGACAGGACACCTCTACCTCATTCTGATAATCGTCGGTCATGTCTCTCTGACAGGACACCTCTACCTCATTCTGATAATCGTCGGTCATGTCTCTCTGACAGGACACCTCTACCTCATTCGGATAATCATCGGTCATGTCTCTCTGACAGGACACCTCTACCTCATTCTGATAATCATCGGTCATGTCTCTCTGACAGGACACCTCTACCTCATTCTGATAATCGTCGGTCATGTCTCTCTGACAGGCCACCTCTACCTCATTCTGATAATCGTCGGTCATGTCTCTCTGACAGGACACCTCTACCTCATTCTGATAATCATCGGTCATGTCTCTCTGACAGGACACCTCTACCTCATTCTGATAATCATCGGTCATGTCTCTCTGACAGGACACCTCTACCTCATTCTGATAATCATCGGTCATGTCTCTCTGACAGGACACCTCTACCTCATTCTGATAATCATCGGTCATGTCTCTCTGACAGGACACCTCTACCTCATTCTGATAATCATCGGTCATGTCTCTCTGACAGGACACCTCTACCTCATTCTGATAATCATCGGTCATGTCTCTCTGACAGGACACCTCTACCTCATTCTGATAATCATCGGTCCACGCTATCGCCCATGTCTCTCTGACAGAACACCTCTACCTCATTCTGATAATCATCGGTCCACGCTATCGCCCATGTCTCTCTGACAGGACACCTCTACCTCATTCTGATAATCGTCGGTCATGTCTCTCTGACAGGCCACCTCTACCTCATTCTGATAATCGTCGGTCATGTCTCTCTGACAGGACACCTCTACCTCATTCTGATAATCATCGGTCATGTCTCTCTGACAGGACACCTCTACCTCATTCTGATAATCATCGGTCATGTCTCTCTGACAGGACACCTCTACCTCATTCTGATAATCATCGGTCATGTCTCTCTGACAGGACACCTCTACCTCATTCTGATAATCATCGGTCATGTCTCTCTGACAGGACACCTCTACCTCATTCTGATAATCATCGGTCATGTCTCTCTGACAGGACACCTCTACCTCATTCTGATAATCATCGGTCATGTCTCTCTGACAGGACACCTCTACCTCATTCTGATAATCATCGGTCCACGCTATCGCCCATGTCTCTCTGACAGGACACCTCTACCTCATTCTGATAATCATCGGTCCACGCTATCGCTCATGTCTCTCTGACAGGACACCTCTACCTCATTCTGATAATCATCGGTCCACGCTATCGCCCATGTCTCTCTGACAGGACACCTCTACCTCATTCTGATAATCATCGGTCCACGCTATCGCTCATGTCTCTCTGACAGGACACCTCTACCTCATTCTGATAATCATCGGTCCACGCTATCGCCCATGTCTCTCTGACAGGACACCTCTACCTCATTCTGATAATCATCGGTCCACGCTATCGCCCATGTCTCTCTGACAGGACACCTCTACCTCATTCTGATAATCATCGGTCCACGCTATCGCCCATGTCTCTCTGACAGGACACCTCTACCTCATTCTGATAATCATCGGTCCACGCTATCGCCCATGTCTCTCTGACAGGACACCTCTACCTCATTCTGATAATCATCGGTCCACGCTATCGCCCATGTCTCTCTGACAGGACACCTCTACCTCATTCTGATAATCATCGGTCCACGCTATCGCTCATGTCTCTCTGACAGGACACCTCTACCCATTCTGATAATCATCGGTCCACGCTCTCGCTCAGTGTCTCTCTGACAGGACACCTCTACCCATTCTGATAATCATCGGTCCACGCTCTCGCTCAGTGTCTCTCTGACAGGACACCTCTACCCATTCTGATAATCATCGGTCCACGCTCTCGCTCAGTGTCTCTCTGACAGGACACCTCTACCCATTCTGATAATCATCGGTCCACGCTCTCGCTCAGTGTCTCTCTGACAGGACACCTCTACCCATTCTGATAATCATCGGTCCACGCTCTCGCTCAGTGTCTCTCTGACAGGACACCTCTACCCATTCTGATAATCATCGGTCCACGCTCTCGCTCAGTGTCTCTCTGACAGGACACCTCTACCCATTCTGATAATCATCGGTCCACGCTCTCGCTCAGTGTCTCTCTGACAGGACACCTCTACCTCATTCTGATAATCATCGGTCCACGCTATCGCCCATGTCTCTCTGACAGGACACCTCTACCTCATTCTGATAATCATCGGTCCACGCTATCGCCCATGTCTCTCTGACAGGACACCTCTACCTCATTCTGATAATCATCGGTCCACGCTATCGCCCATGTCTCTCTGACAGGACACCTCTACCTCATTCTGATAATCATCGGTCCACGCTATCGCCCATGTCTCTCTGACAGGACACCTCTACCTCATTCTGATAATCATCGGTCCACGCTATCGCCCATGTCTCTCTGACAGGACACCTCTACCTCATTCTGATAATCATCGGTCCACGCTATCGCTCATGTCTCTCTGACAGGATGGATAATGACTACGCGGAGTAAGGGCCGAAATCTATCAAAACAAGAATACAGAGTTATCTCCCATATGTTTTTCGCTAATGTTTCTGAGAATAGACGAAAGACGAAAGTGATTGCACTGGATTGGCCGACTTCGACAGTGATCTCCGTTCTGTTCTTCACAGTTATGATAAAGACATCGTTCTAAGGTCAAAAGAAGTCGAAATGTTGAGACTGCTGTGGGAACGAGACCGTGATATTCAGTGTTGCATCACTCCCAACTGGTTTACGGAAAAACTATCGTCCGCTCCGTAGCCATTTTGGTATGATCACGTGACACATTTGCCATATTTAGAGTTGTTTGCACAGTAAATACATCCGCGAAAGATAGCTCGCTTTAAACTGTCTTACATAACAATTCCTTTGTAATTTAAAAACTTGATTACACAACACCATGAAAAATCATTATCGACGATCGCAAATCTGCTTTCAATATCAATAACACATTACGAAAAGCTCTAAATATGTAAAAAAAAAATATAAAAAAAAATAAAAAAAATAAAATCGATTTCCTCTACAGGGAAGGAAAACAAAGGCATCCTGTCAGGGATAAATGGGACCCGAAGGGAAGGAACTAATTTATACCTGAGTTCAGGATGACCTCTACCTATGACAGCCAGACAGTGCACGTGAAATATGATAGGTCTGGGCTTGTCTTATCAATCCCCACCACGGCGCCTGGCTGGAGTCAAGCAAGTCGTTAACGCCGTCTGTGAGATTGTTGCTCTCATTCATGCTGGATTTACGTAAGTATGCTAATACACCAAGACATGCTTCTGTGCAATTTCACTTTGTAGTTATGCAGCCCCTTCATGCACACAGCTAGGTAATTTATCATTTCACGTGTGTGTGTGTGTGTGTGTGTGTGCGTGCGTGCGTGCGTGCGTGCGTGCGTGCGAGCGTGCGTGCGTGCGTGCGTGCGTGCGTGTGTGTCCAGTCAAAAGTCTGCGTGTGTGTTGCATTTTACAAGGTCTGGTTGAAGTGAACTCCTGGAATATTCTGATGATAAAAACCCAACTTCATATCAGATTATTCGCGATCACAATGCGTTATATATGTACACAAGGGTTTGTGAATCCGGGACTCGTGGGACCCTCCAAAACTCCGCTAAGGGGGTCCATGGACTCTCTACACATTCAAAGCGGGGGTCCCGGGACCCTCTACTCTAGGACGGGCGTCTGTGGGGAGCCCTGGTATGTGTTTGTGTAGAGCACTCACGGGAAAACCTCTGTACAGATATGCATTACATTTTACATAACATTCTTGCAGATGATATCCTCGTCATTTTGTTGTTGTTTTTCGATAAATTTCTTTGATGGCGTTTAAAAAAACAAAAACAGTTGAAGTGGCACTGTCACGCATTCATTTTTTCATTCGGTCAAACATTCTTGAATTCAATGCGGTATTATGGAAACTAAAGAATTAATTTTTAGTTTGTTTATTCAAATTGCGATCAAAACTCGAATTCTTGCTAAGAGATGTAAAAATCATTGCATTGTGATCTCCTGAATCCAAAAATATATATACATATAATTATGTCGCGTTTGGATAGACAAACTAAAAGCACCAACATTCAAACAAAATCCGGTCAAACTAAGTTTATTTGGCTTTTGTTACCAAAACAATGTGTCAGCGCTTTCTCGGCAGCAGGGTTTCGGCCAACCTTTGCAGTGCGTTCAGTTTTATTCTGTGACTACCACAGATTGACCAAATGTTTTAATTTCACTTTATGCGCCTTTTAATATATTCAAATGATTAACTGTCATTGTCAATGTGTACAGCTGTGCATGCGCCAAAGCGGGGAGGCCACGGTGACGTGCGAAGCCGGAAGTAGGTCACATGCAAAATACACGAATGCTTTCTGCAAATAAGTCAATCCTAGACACTGTCTTGCGCCCGTTCAATTATACATAGACAGCAAGGCGCCTTGCTGCAACCCATCGCAACAAGACTGACGAGGTATTTTTGCCCAAAACAATTCTCTACGACGCAATTCCCCACAACAGACAGTGTCAAGTCGACGTCCTCAAAAAAAGATATCACCTCCGGCAACTTTGCTTTTGTTACATGTCTGGCCTGCTAAACATCCATCGTGTTTACAATAAGGGTGACAAATGGGAGGGAGGGAGGGAAGGAGGGGGAGTAGAGCTAGGATGTCTAAAATATGCTAGGATATGCTGAACTGTCGCACGCAAAGTCAATGACGTGACATTGAATGTTTTCTTGCTTGTTTGTTTGTTTGCATACCTGCCTGCCCGTCTGCCTTTCTAAACAGACAGACAGACAGACAGACAGACAGACACACAGACAGACAGACAGACAGACAGACAGACAGACAGACAGACAGACAGACAGACACACACAGACACACAGACACACAGACACACAGACAGACAGACAGACAGACACACAGACACACAGATAAATAATGTGGGGAACCCCAAGAAACTAGTGCTGAGCGTCTCCAGACAAAAACCGAAAGAGATGATACGGCAGTATTATTTCCTGGATCAAAATAAATATATACTTTTGATGTGTTTGATGTAAAAAAAAACATGCCGAAAATGACGATTTTTGTGGATTTTGAATCAAGCTCAAACTGTGTAAAACCTACTGAATCAGGAATACATTTCTTTCTTATTTTATTTTTGAGTAATTTGGAGTAAGTGATAAAATCATCTGAAGAATAGGTCAGTCAACCATCTGAACCATCGAAGCAAAGTGCCAAAATGTCGACCGACATGATAACCAGTACTTCAGAACATAAAGACGTGAGTCATCCCCCCTCCGCCCCCTCCCCCACCATCACACACACACCTGGGAATAATGTAACCCTCCTTGAACGATCTTGGCATTACGGAGGCACATTATGTAAATGCAATATCCTTTACGTCACGCACAAGCACACCAAAAGTTAATCATATAAGAGAAAATATGTTACGTCAACCATGTATACAGAACACCAGGATTATTGAATTCAGCTTGAAACAAACTCGATAATTGCGAAGAGAAATAAAATGGATAATGCTTTAGTGCGCACTCTGTCAAAAATCAGCCCAAAATTAAAGTGTCACAATTTACTACCAGTTTTGGAGTTATAGCATGGCGCACGTCCAAGACATTGAGTTAAAAGAATTCACCAGATCCCCTGCGAAGAAAACAAACAAAATAAAAATAAAGGAAAAACCTCTAGAGGTTTAAAAGTGTTATTCTCATACACTATATATTTATTAAATTATCAGATTCGATCGATTATGATTGTGCTAAAAGGCAATTCCACCAACACCCCAAAGTCTTGAAAGAAAGTCCACTTGAAACATCGATAGCGTGAAAAACAGAAAAAAGCATCGTGCGTTTGGAACTAAAACATAAAACACACACGCGCAAGTGACACAGCGAATCTCTCAAGACATACAACGAATGCAGCTAGACAACAGCGATGATATCGACACAGTTTTATCAAACGCACGGGGGGGGGGGGGGGGGGGGTGTTGTTGTTGGGAGGGGGGGGGGGGATATCATCAACGACTACTTCATCTGTACAGACGTTGGCTTACATCAAGTTTCACTGAAAGATGCAGACAAAAGCACTATCATTCCCTCAAATAATCGTTTGATTGAGAAAAGATGAATCATTGGCGTCTTTGTCCTTTACACCCCTCCTCTCTCCACGTTCAACTGTTTGCTCGCCTCGCGTCAGTTCCTGTGTGCTTACCGTTCCAGAAACTGAGCGACATCCAGACCCGCACTAGCTCCCCGTCCCGAGGAGGGTCGTCGCCCCGTCCAGTGGAAGGAGGCTCCCCCCGCCAGAGAAAGACGGACCCTGCAGGCAAAGCGGCCCGCCCCAAGGTCAAGCCCAGCCCGCCCCACATCACGGTGTCTGCGGACCCCCAGGGCGACGACAGCGACCACGTCCACAGTCTCCGCGCCGCCAACAGCAGCGACTGCGACTCCGACTCGGACACCCACCTCGTGCACCTGCGCGCGCGCACGCGCTGTAACATGCTGCTGTCACAGAAGCTGTCGCACTCCCTGGAGGTGATGGACGAGCGACGAGAGATGAGCCCCTGACCCCACCCCTGACCCCACCCCCTCCCTCAGCACCCCCCCCCCCCCCCCGAGCAGCGCCCGTACCGCCCGTCAGCGCGCGCTCCATGGAGAGCCTGGAGAAGGCGGTCAGCATGCTCAGGTTCACAGAGCACGTGGAGCGCGTGCAGCACCTGCTGTCCACCGTCTCCCTCAAGGCGCCGGACACACCCAACACCTAGAGACATCGTCTGAGGTCACATCGTCATGCTTACACATAGAGACATCGTCCTGAGGTCACATCGTCATGCATACACCTAGAGACATCGTCCTGAGGTCACATCGTCATGCTTACACCTAGAGACATCGTCCTGAGGTCACATCGTCATGCTTATACCTAGAGACATCGTCCTGAGGTCACATCGTCATGCTTACACCTAGAGACATCGTCCTGAGGTCACATCGTCATGCTTACACCTAGAGACATCGTCCTGAGGTCACATCGTCATGCTTACACATAGAGACATCGTCCTGAGGTCACATCGTCATGCATACACCTAGAGTAGAGACAATATCCTGAGGTCACATCGTCGTACTAATTAACACCTAAAGACAGCGTCCTGAAGACACATCGTCATGCTTACACCTAGAGACATCGTCCTGAGGTCACATCGTCATGCTTACACCTAGAGACAGCGTCATCGTCATGCTTACACCTAGAGACATCGTCCTGAGGTCACATCGTCATGCTTACACCCAGAGACATCGTCCTGAGGTCACATCGTCATGCTTACACCTAGAGACAGCGTCATCGTCATGCTTACACTTAGAGACATCGTCCTGAGGTATCATCGTCATGCTTACACCTAGAGACATCGTCCTGAGGTCACATCGTCATGTTTACACCTAGAGACAGCGTCCTGAGGTCACATCGTCATGTTTACACCTAGAGACATCGTCCTGAGGTATCATCGTCATGCTTACACCTAGAGACATCGTCCTGAGGTCACATCGTCATGCTTACACCTAGAGACAGCGTCCTGAGGTCACATCGTCATGCTTATACCTAGAGACATCGTCCTGAGGTCACATCGTCATGCTTATACCTAGAGACAGCGTCCTGAGGTCACATCGTCGTGCTTACACATAGAGACATCGTCCTGAGGTCACATCGTCATGCGTACACCTAGAGACATCGTCCTGAGGTAACATCGTCATGCTTATACCTAGAGACATCGTCCTGAGGTCACATCGTCATGCTTACACCTAGAGACAGCGGCCTGAGGTCACATCGTCATGCTTACACCTAGAGACATCGTCCTGAGGTCACATCGTCGTGCTTACACATAGAGACATCGTCCTGAGGTCACATCGTCATGCGTACACCTAGAGACATCGTCCTGAGGTAACATCGTCATGCTTATACCTAGAGACATCGTCCTGAGGTCACATCGTCATGCGTACACCTAGAGACATCGTCCTGAGGTAACATCGTCATGCTTAACGACTGCAGTGGCACTGACTCCACCCTTCTTATCAAATATTCAGATGATACAGCGCTAGAAGATCTCTCCAATAGTGACGCAACTTACTTTGCAGAAGTAGAACGTTTCAACGCCTGGTGTAAAGACAACTTTTTAGACCTAAATGTGACAAAGACCAAAGAACTTCTGATAGACTTCAGAAGAAACCCTGCCCCTGTCCCTGACCTGATGATTGATGGTGTGACTGTTGAGCGTGTGACTGAATATAAGTATCTTGGCACAGTTATCGATGATAAGCTGTCCTTCAATGCAAACACCACCCTCATACACAAAAAATGTCAGTCACGCATCTACTGCCTTCAGAAACTTAGGAAGTTGAATGTGAACTCTTCTATCCTTCAAACTTTCTACCGCTCTTTCATCGAGTCTGTCATCACTTTTGGTTTTGTGTCCTGGTATGGAGGTCTGAGTGTGAAGAACAGGAATGTCTTAGTGCGAATGGTGAATGTCAGTAGCAAGGTGATTGGCAGGCAGCAAGCAAGTGTGGAGTCCCTGTATGAAAAGCGTGTGGTGAGAAAGAGTAGGCGGATAGCTTCAGATAGGTCCCATGTCCTAGCCCACCTCTATGAACTCCTTCCCTCTGGCCGTAGACTTCGCACGCACAAAACTAGGACACTCAGGCTGCAAAACAGCTTCATCCCCAAATCCATCACCCTTAGCAACATGTAAACACATCCACATACCCGACTCAGCCCCTCTTCTGCCAGTGCAATCAGTAGTAATGTTTGTTTTTATGTACAACCGTATTGGTTTTATGTACAACCGTATATTTCCTGCGATATATTGTATGTTATGATATTTTGCAATGATGTTTAGCCATAGTTCGTTATACGCGTAGGTGTGCGAGAATATGTAAGCGCAGTGCTCTAAAGATGTCCATGTTATATAGTGCTATATGTTTTATGTAAAATCAATGTCTTGTTTGTATTATTGTTATGTACCACCCCTGAATTTCTCTATGAGATAATAAAGTATTCTTATTCTTATTCTTATTCTTATACCTAGAGACATCGTCCTGAGGTCACATCGTCATGCTTACACCTAGAGACAGCGGCCTGAGGTCACATCGTCATGCTTATACCTAGAGACATCGTCCTGAGGTCACATCGTCATGCTTACACCTAGAGACAGCGGTCTGAGGTCACATCGTCATGCTTACACCCAGAGACATCGTCCTGAGGTCACATCGTCATGCTTATACCTAGAGACAGCGTCCTGAGGTCACATCGTCATGCTTATACCTAGAGACAGCGTCCTGAGGTCACATCGTCATGCTTACACCTTGAGACATCGTCCTGAGGTCACATCGTCATGCTTACACCTTGAGACATCGTCCTGAGGTCACATCGTCATGCTTATACCTAGAGACAGCGTCCTGAGGTCACATCGTCATGCTTACACCTTGAGACAGCGTCCTGAGGTCACATCGTCATGCTTATACCTAGAGACATCGTCCTGAGGTCACATCGTCATGCTTACATCTAGAGACAGCGTCCTGAGGTCACATCGTCATGCTTATACCTAGAGACAGCGTCCTGAGGTCACATCGTCGTACTAACACCTAAAGACAGCGTCCTGAGGTCACATCGTCATGCTTACGCCTAGAGACATCGTCCTGAGGTCATATCGTCATGCTTACACCTAGAGACATCGTCCTGAGGTCACATCGTCATGCTTACACCTAGAGACATCGTCCTGAGGTCACATCGTCATACTTACACCAAGAGACAGCGTCCTGAGGTCACATCGTCATGCTTACACCTAGAGACAGCGTCCTGAGGTCACATCGTCATGCTTATACCTAGAGACAGCGTCCTGAGGTCACATCGTCATGCTTATACCTAGAGACAGCGTCCTGAGGTCACATCGTCATGCTTACACCTAGAGACATCGTCCTGAGGTCACATCGTCATGCTTACACCTAGAGACATCGTCCTGAGGTCACATCGTCATGCTTTCCAACCTTTTCATCAATACTAAAGACTAGGCTAGCCACCTACAGACACTGTCCTGACCTCAAATCATCACTCTTTAGCTCCATGTCCCTCTTGGCAAACGACATGTCTTATTCTCAGGAGACATTGAGGCACATCCATATTCCAGAAACTACTCAGCACCGTCTGTCTCCTTGCGCAAGATAAGGTCAATACCTAGGGGACATCGGGGCACATTCTTATTGCAGAAACAACTAAGCACCGTCTGATTTCTTGCGCGAACTAAGTACATCGGGGACATCGGGGCACGTTCTTATTCTAAAAGCTACCCAGCACCGTCTTCGTCCTTGAGCGAGCTCAGGCCAAAGGTTAGGGGACATCGGGGCACGTTCTTATTCTAAAAGCTACCCAGCACCGTCTTCGTCCTTGAGCGAGCTCAGGCCAAAGGTTAGGGGACATTGGGGCACGTTTTTATTTTAAAAGCTACCCAGTACCGTCTTCGTCCTTGAGCGGGGCACATCTTTATTGTAGAAACTTCTAAGCACCGTATCATTCCTTGCAAGACCCAACACATCGGAGGCACTGAGTCCTGAGTTTCTATCGCCAGACTGCGTCCAAAGAGGACGCAGCTTTCCACTGGAAGACTCAGTGAACGATTGCTTGTTGATTTTCTTGACACCTGCAGGACGACTAAACTCTACCTGCAGCACGACTAAACTCTACCTGTAGCACGACTAAACTCTATCTGTAGCACGACTAAACTCTACCTGCAGCACGACTAAACTCTACCTGTAGCACGACTAAACTCTACCTACAGGACGACTAAACTCTATACCTGCAGGACGACTAAACTCTACCTGCAGGACGACTGAACTCTACCTGCAGGAAGACTAAACTCTACCTGCAGCAGTTTAACACCACGTCTTCTTTGCTGACCAGGTGCCAGTGAAGACGTTCGCCTCACTTTTCATTATCACAACGATTTAGTTGGAGAACAGCGGTAGAACACCGTGTGTCAAGTGAGCAACTCAACACGAATGATTAATAATCATTGATGTACATCTTGCTATTTGTTTGTCTACCAATAAGACGTTGATCATATAAGCTAACTACCATACACGTACAGCTTTTGCTTTGTTACATTTAGAGACTGTGTCAGCCTTATTGACGATCTTTCATAATATGTTTAGTTTTAAAAGTTATATAAAAATAAAGGCTGATAATATGAAGCGAGAAAAGGGTATGATGTCACTGTGTGTGTGTGTGTGTGTGTGTGTGTGTATGTGTGTGCGTGCGTGTGTGTGTATGTGAGTGTGTGTGTGTGTGATTGTGTGTGTGTGTGATTATGTGTGTGTGTGTGTGTGTGTGTGCGATTGCGTGCGTGCTTTTGTCATTTTTTTCACACGTCACAAGAGAACTAAATTGGAACACAAACACAGACGAAGCCAACATTCACAAATAACACAAATAACTTGTGGCGGAGGAATAGACCCAGAGGCAACAAGTCAGCAAGAGTTCACACAAAATTGAGTTTTGAATGACCTGTCACTGTTATGAAATACGTTGCACTTAAAAATCACATGATGCGTTAAAACCTGCACTACAATTAATAATAAACCAAAATAGGAGAAAGGGGCGACAGAGTGTCTCGTGAAAGGGGTCGGTGATCTCTACGCGCTTTGAATATAAAACCGTGCATACAAAGTTATAGCAATAAATCTTAGCCGATTATGAAATGGATGTCAACGACAAAAGTAATACACGGCGTTAATAGTGAAGCAAAGGACTACAAAGTGCTCTTTTGAGTTGTGTGGATATAGGTGTACCGGAAACTGTCGTTAAAGCTGCAGTCTTCCGTGTGCTGTGTCAAGTCTTGTCGCTATGCCCCTCACCTTCACCTGTACATTTCTCATTCTGCATGTCGCAATGAGCCGAGAATAGCAAAGCAGGGTGAAGGTAGGACGGGTTCAAGGGAATCGTTTCAGGCACCTTACTTTTTTTCTGAAAAGGTCATCCATTAAATACCGTGCGTCACATACTACAAGGTGCGATCCAAACTCTGCGAAATCAATAAATCAATCCGAATCGAGAAAGCTGCGTCGAGTGCAAAACCTGCGCGTAACACTTAAAGCTTTCAACCAACAATGAGATTATATTTGTATTCTGAACGTGCTGTTCACAAAAGTTGCACTGCCGGTATCAGTGACAGATTATAGAAATCAGTCAATGTGTGGCGGCCGAGCGGGAAACTGTGGGGGTTAGATGTTTGTTTGTTTGTTTGCTTAACGCCCAGCCGACCACGAAGGGCCATACCAGGGCGGTGCTGCTTTGACATTTAACGTGCGCCACACACAAGACAGAAGTCGCAGCACAGGCTTCATGTCTCGCCCAGTCACATTATTCTGACATTATTCTAACCCTAAGCTGAAAAAATACGCGGAAAAATTAGGCTGCCAGGGGCTAAAGGGCGATATGCACAGAAATTAGTTGACATCGATGGCATTGACCCATATGAAATACCAAGGCATAATACAGGTGGTGAGATTTCTTCATTATGTTCACGCATGCGCAGTGACACCGGCATCGAAATATGACCGAGGCAGAAAACTGAACTCGTGTATACACGTGGTGAGATTTCTGATCTTGTTCGCGCATGCGCAGAGAACCGGCATCGAAATATGTACAAAGGGGAAAGATGAAATCGTGACACCGGCGCGAGTACCTGTGTGCATAAATTAGGAATCTTCGCAGAGAAACCAAGCATCACTCATTACAACCAAATCCTTATAAACAAACTAAAATCATATGCAACATAGGTATGTAATAGTAACACAACAATGACAAAACTATGATTGAAAAGACAAAGATGAGTTTGTGAGAATCAATTTCTCTCAACGATACATGAAAACCGGTCAAAGTCAAAGTGACGCTTTGCCGGGTCAGTTCGGCGAAGCATTATCGTAAATAACACAATAATATGCAGCCATCCAGCCTAATCATTGACTTCTATGCAAACCTAAATATAATTAGGACCATATCAAAGATAAAAGGGACTTTGAAAGATAGAAGTTAGGTAGATATATATAGAAAGGTATTTTATTAGAATTTGCGCCAGCAAGGTGCGCGCGCATCATCGTATCGTCTGCTATGGGGTGGGTGATCCCGTTTGTACTGTACACAAGGAACTTAGTCGATAAATATCGACAGGGGGCCGACAAATGGTTTAAATGGGAAATGTGTGTATATGGGTGTGGGTTTGAAACAAACAAACAAACCAACCCATGTGAACCCCGGGCCGCAGGCCTTCGATGTAGTGATTGAAAAAAAAGGATGTTCTCAAATGGTTCAATTCTCATTTGGTCTGATTCTCAAATGGTACCGGTATACTCCCCCCCCCCCCCCCCTGGCCGCAGGCCTAGGAGTAAAATTTTTATAGACACTGACCTTCTTCCCAGGGGTCATTGACCCAGTTTTAGCTATGAGAGGTGGTTCGCCCAGAGGCTGTAGAGTATACTGGGGCGGTCTCTTTGATGTCTTGAGAGGAAACTTGGCCAGGGTAGTACATGCACCAGAACTGGTGGACACCAAGGACAAACATGAAATCGAAGCAGTTTGCTTTCAGAGAGAACGGTCGTCAGCAACTCAAACTTCTCTGTTTTCTTTTTTTTTTTTAAATCTGACTTTCTTTGTGGCCCCCTGACTCCGCCCCCTCCCTCTGTAAGGACCCTCCTCCACAAGGACCGATTTTTGTCAACATTTTAAAGGTCGCTAGAGAGGGGTTCCACTGTATGACCTAACCGCTACTGGCAGACGGCCTCAATCTTCACGCGCAAAGACGAGATTAATAGGTGCTCGGTTTTGGTATTTTGAATTACATTACATTAAACCTTTGTTGGGTTTCATGGTCATGGCAACAGCCATAATAATATTACATGATGTATAATATCATATTTCAGCATATGTGAATTACATGTCATCATACTAAACTGTCATACATTTTTATTCCTACATTATTCTGATTGATCACAACCAAACCTACTATCATTGGACACATCCAAATGCAAGCGCCTGTTCTTGACAATTTCTCTCTGATCTAAATATAAAATCAGTGCAATTTCCTGGGTCGGGCTTTGCCACAGACACTCACGGTTTGGCCTGTAGGTAAAATGTACAATGTATTTTCTGATTTGTGCACAAAAGCTTTTTTTCTTTTTTCTTTTTTTTAACATAACAATGTTTAATGTCACTGTATGTTTAAAAGACCATGGTCATATTTGTAAAAAAAATGTTAAATTAGAAAATAAATAACATTTTGGTTCATGATTTTTCCTACACCTGTGCTAAAAATAAGAAATAAAAATGTCGGGTATATAAGTCACTCAAATACAACTAGGTATGAATGGCTCGGTTTGAGTTTGTTGCAGTTGACCCTGCACAATGCGACATATCATGTTTTTGTTGAACAATTTTGACGTCACCCCTCCCATAGGGTGACGTATTTCACAACTTCCTGTGTTACACAAACTCTGTGATGACCAATTTTGACGTCACCCCTCCCATAGGGTGACGGATTTCACAACTTTCTACAGATGAACAATTTTGACGTCACCCCTCCCATAGGGTGACGGATGTCACAACTTCCTGTGTACACAAACTGATGACGTATTTCACAACAAAATGGCGCTGCCCATGGTCAACCTCGAAACTATCCGTATAGAATGGGGGCGTCCTCGCCCCCATAACAAGGCTGTTTCGCTATGCGATGATTAGAGTGTTTAGGGTAGCGAAGTGCACTTGGCTACACATTGAAACCCCTTTTAAGACATCCAAAAATCTAAGAAGTTCAGGTCTTAAAAAGGGGTGCGTCAAAATGGGGTTGTATTAACAGAGGGTATAAACAGAAAGTCTACAAAAGCAAGCCTTAAAGGGGAGAGGCCTTAAATTGGGGGTGGGGTGTCTTATATATAAGGGGGGTTTAATTGTACATACCACATCAACATGGAAACAAACAATTAACCACAAAAAAATAATGTGTTTTAAATGTGGCAAAACATAGGTCTGCAGGGTTATTCAGTGCAGTTCAGTTCAGCTCACTAAATTAGATTTCCTCGCGGCGAGAATTGCCTAAGAAACGCTACTTCCTCGCCACACTCGCCAAATCTAGCGTCTGAGAAACGGAGGACTGGCTGAGCAAGAGCAGAACACAACACTGAAAGGACGAAGCCGCAGCGACTGAGCCAGCCTCCATGACCATGCTTCTGTGATTTAGGTCAGCACGTCTTTTGCGTGATATTGTGTAATATCATCGCAGTCACGAAGGCAGTCTCTAGTTATACACTTTTGCACAGATCGAGATGATATGTTAAGGAAGTAACACTCACACGCCAGCACGCACGCACGCACGCACATACACACACACACACAACCAAACCTAGGACTAACGTTTGTATCAATAAACACTGCGTGTCTGTACCCGCTCACCCAGAATTTTTGTTTGTTTGTTTGCTTAACGCCCAGCCGACCACGAAGGGCCATACCAGGGCGGTGCTGCTTTGACATATAACGTGCGCCACACACAAGACAGAAGTCGCAGCACAGGCTTCATGTCTCACCCAGTCACATTATTCTGACACCGGACCAACCAGTCCTAGCACTAACCCCATAATGCCAGACGCCAGGCGGAGCAGCCACTAGATTGCCAATTTTAAAGTCTTAGGTATGACCCGGCCGGGGTTCGAACCCACGACCTCCCGATCACGGTGCGGACGCCTTACCACTAGGCCAACCGTGCCGGTCTCTCACCCAGAATGTGGTCACTGCATGTAACAGGTGATTGTTTGGGACAAGTTTCGGGCTCCTACTTATCGAAACGAGTTCTTTGACCCAGAATAGGCAGAACGTACTGACTGATAATATCCCTTTCCGTGCCCCGTTTAAAAAGAATGTTTAAGTTAGTGGCCCTTTTCATGTGTGATAGCTACTGCCATGGCCTCCTTATCCAGAGAGGTAAAGCTCGGACGTTCCACTTCTAAGTGCACAAGGGTACCCAGTCACGAAGATAGTACAGTCAATCGATACAAGCTTATCATCTTACAAGCTGTCAACACTCCTCGTAGTCTCTGGCCACGTCTCGCTTGCAACCGGTTGCTTCCCTTTATATGATAAACTTGCGTCATCACAGCAAAGAAACAACAACATTGTTCAAATTAAAACGGGAACTCCAGGTAGTGAAATAGTTTTGCGAAATGACGGCAGTGCCTACATCATTTCGGTGACGCTGGATCAGTGCGAAGTTGATTTTGCTTTCCAAAAAACAACGTGGACGGTGGAATAGGGGTAGCCATCAAATTCAGGCAAAACAGTCAGATCAATAGGTAGAGTTTAGTCGTGCTGCAGGTAGAGTTTAGTCGTCCTGCAGGTGTGGCTTTATTAAATACTTCAGGCGGTATTGTACGGGCACATGTTGAATTTGGGTTACATGTGTTGCAGAGTATTTAAAAAATCCGAAGGCATAAAAACATGCAAAGAAGAGTGATAGATCCCTGTTGTGAATATAGTCAAGTGGATAAATTGATTACTTATGTTTCACACTAGTTAAATTTGCTGTTACAGCAGTCCCTCTCATTAACGGACACCCTTGGGCCAGTGCAAACCTGTCCGTACATTGCAGGTGGCCGGTCATGGGAGAGCCCCCCCCCCCCCATCACACACAATCAGGCACACTGACGGACTGAGTGAGTCTTTGCTACTGGTGAACGAGCTCTACTTGTCCTAAAACAATAAGGTCAAACTACTACAACTCATAACTGAAAGGAAAAAAAACTGTCCTGTAAAAGTGACGTTAAATCAACGGTGTCAGAAAAAGAGAGATAAAAGAAATCCTCAAATTCCTGAGGATACAGGCACCCCATGAAAGCAGCCACGAACATACTCACAGAGGCACACATGCTTGTGCAGATACTTTGCAAAAATATTAATTGAAAACCTGCATATGTGGTAATTTCTTTTTTTGTGTGTGGCTTTATTAAATACTTCAGGCAGTGACTTTTCCCTGTCCAGTTTTCTCTTTCGTCTCTCTTACCCCTCGCTTACCCACCCCCACCCCCTTACCCTACACTCCCTTTACCCAGCCCCGACAGCACACATTTCTAATCTGCAAGGCAGAGTACACATTTTCTAAAAGGAAGACTACTCCTCTTCAATTATATCCAGAGATCTTCCAGCTGTCTCCACCATAAGCCAAGTCACGGGGTCGAGTCTTATACCCCCTTTCCACACAACCGTTCTAGGTCCCGTTCCCGTACCGACCAAGGAACGGTTCGGGCACGGGAGGGATCGGGACAGAACCGCAATGAACGTAACTGATCGTTAACGGAACTGCTTTGAACGGTAGGGTCGGTAGGGACGGCTGAGTTTGGGCTGCATGTTCAAATTGTTAGCCGTTCCCCTCCCGATCAGAATGAACGGGTAATGGAACCTCAACCCATCGGTAACGGAACGCTTGGATCGTTAAAGGAACTTAAAACAACGGTAACGCAACGGTAGCGCTCTCACACACTGAGTTGTCATACCCGCATTCCACACATCCGTTCTAGGTCCCGTTCCCTTACCGACCAAGGACGGCTGCCACTATGGTCAGACGCTGCTGAAAGATGCCAAAAAACGGCCGTTTGCGCAGCGTTCCATTGTTGTGGCAGCATTCCTTGGTTGGTACGGGAACGGGACAAAGAACGGTTGTGTGGAATGGGGGTATTACTTTTGACACCGACAAACTGAAGAATGAACAGATCTATGAGGTAACCGTCTCAATGGTCCAGGCTCAGGAAACAAAGAGTATATATGGCCTGGGGCGATTGTAGCTTCCCTTCTTCGTGTCCGATAGACAAGGACAATAAATAGTAGAGCATAGTGCAATTTCATGTTGGCATCTTCTCCACTGAAAGCTATAACCCAAAGACTGAAGACCAAAGTGCTTTACCCCACTTCTGACCCGAATCACCCCCCTCCTGCTAGGTACACGTGCACTCAAGTTAACCTCTGCTTTGACCTGTGTGCCAGGAGTCGGATGAGAGAGAACTGAACTTAAGTTCCCCATTCTGATATATTATTTTAGCAAGTTATATTCAAATATTCTTATTTGGCTAATAATTTTTTATATTTAGTCAAGTTTTGACTAAATATTTTAACATCGAGGGGGAATCGAAACGAGGGTCGTGGTGTATGTGCGTGCGTGTGTGTGTGTGTGTGTGTGTGTGTGTGTGTGTGTGTGTGTAGAGCGATTCAGACTAAACTACTGGACCGATCTTTATGAAATTTGACATGAGAGTTCCTGGGTATGAAATCCCCGAACGTTTTTTTCATTTTTTTGATAAATGTCTTTGATGACGTCATATCCGGCTTTTCGTGAAAGTTGAGGCGGCACTGTCACGCCCTCATTTTTCAACCAAATTGGTTGAAATTTTGGTCAAGTAATCTTCGACGAAGCCCGGGGTTCGGTATTGCATTTCAGCTTGGTGGCTTAAAAATTAATTAATGACTTTGGTCATTAAAAATCGGAAAATTGTAAAAAAAAAAAAAAAAATTTATAAAACGATCCAAATTTACGTTTATCTTATTCTCCATCATTTGCTGATTCCAAAAACATATAAATATGTTATATTCGGATTAAAAACAAGCTCTGAAAATTAAATATATAAAAATTATTATCAAAATTAAATTGTCCAAATCAATTTAAAAACACTTTCATCTTATTCCTTGTCGGTTCCTGATTCCAAAAACATATAGATATGATATGTTTGGATTAAAAACACGCTCAGAAAGTTAAAACAAAGAGAGGTACAGAAAAGCGTGCTATCCTTCTTAGCGCAACTACTACCCCGCTCTTTTTATATTTAGTCAAGTTTTGACTAAATATTTTAACATCGAGGGGGAATCGAAACGAGGGTCGTGGTGTATGTGCGTGTGTGCGTGTGTGTGTGTGTGTGTGTAGAGCGATTCAGACTAAACTACTGGACCGATCTTTATGAAATTTGACATGGGAGTTCCTGGGTAAGAAATCCCCGAACGTTTTTTTCATTTTTTTGATAAATGTCTTTGATGACGTCATATCCGGCTTTTCGTGAAAGTTGAGGCGGCACTGTCACGCCCTCATTTTTCAACCAAATTGGTTGAAATTTTGGTCAAGTAATCTTCGACGAAGCCCGGACTTCGGTATTGCATTTCAGCTTGGTGGCTTAAAAATTAATTAATGACTTTGGTCATTAAAAATCTGAAAATTGTAAAAAAAAATAAAAATTTATAAAACGATCCAAATTTACGTTTATCTTATTCTCCATCATTTGCTGATTCCAAAAACATATAAATATGTTATATTCGGATTAAAAACAAGCTCTAAAAATTAAATATATAAAAATTATTATCAAAATTAAATTGTCGAAATCAATTTAAAAACACTTTCATCTTATTTCTTGTCGGTTCCTGATTCCAAAAACATATAGATATGATATGTTTGGATTAAAAACACGCTCAGAAAGTTAAAACAAAGAGAGGTACAGAAAAGCGTGCTATCCTTCTTAGCGCAACTACTACCCCGCTCTTCTTGTCAATTTCACTGCCTTTGCCATGAGCGCTGGACTGACGATGCTACGAGTATACGGTCTTGCTGAAAAATGGCATTGCGTTCAGTTTCATTCTGTGAGTTCGACAGCTACTTGACTAAATATTGTATTTTCGCCTTACGCGACTTGTTATATTTAGTCAAGTTTTGACTAAATATTTTAACGTAGAGGGGGGAATCGAGACGAGGGTCGTGGTGTATGTGTGTGTGTGTGTGTGTGTGTGTGTGTGTGTGTGTGTGTGTCTGTGTGTGTGTGTAGAGCGATTCAGACTAAACTACTGGACCGATCTTTATGAAATTTGACATGAGAGTTCCTGGGTATGAAATCCCCGAACGTTTTTTTCATTTTTTTGATAAATGTCTTTGATGACGTCATATCCGGCTTTTCGTGAAAGTTGAGGCGGCACTGTCACGCCCTCATTTTTCAACCAAATTGGTTCAAATTTTGGTCAAGTACTCTTCGACGAAGCCCGGGGTTCGGTATTGCATTTCAGCTTGGTGGCTTAAAAATTAATTAATGACTTTGGTCATTAAAAATCGGAAAATTGTAAAAAAAAATAAAAATTTATAAAACGATCCAAATTTACGTTTATCTTATTCTCCATCATTTGCTGATTCCAAAAACATATAAATATGTTATATTCGGATTAAAAACAAGCTCTGAAAATTAAATATATAAAAATTATTATCAAAATTAAATTGTCCAAATCAATTTAAAAACACTTTCATCTTATTCCTTGTCGGTTCCTGATTCCAAAAACATATAGATATGATATGTTTGGATTAAAAACACGCTCAGAAAGTTAAAACAAAGAGAGGTACAGAAAAGCGTGCTATCCTTCTTAGCGCAACTACTACCCCGCTCTTCTTGTCAATTTCACTGCCTTTGCCGTGAGCGGTGGACTGACGATGCTACGAGTATACGGTCTTGCTGAAAAATGGCTGGGACAGGCTGATCTTTCTTAACCCAGTGTGGGATTTTCAGTGGGGCGACCACCCCCAACCCAGCGCGTCCCCGGGTGGCGGATAGGGGAACGGTCTTCAGATATGGAGATCAGCCGCTTGCGGCCGCGGACCAAACTGGCTCCGGGTGGGATCCCGGAAAATCCTCCCCCCTGTGCTCTCAGGGTAGGACGTACGGGCCATGAGCTAAGGGTGAGGTAACCCCGACAGAAAACCCCGAATGCTGAAGACGGAGGACCCGGGCCGCACGGCGCATTCTAACAAACCACGGGTACACGCACTTACGCAAATGATGACACAATCAACCAGCACAGATGGAAATGGCGCTCGCCCATTGAGGACCCCCCAGGGTGGAGCAGCGTCGGGTCCCATGCCTCAAAGGGACCCAGCCCCAACTACTGGAGGTCCCTCCCGTCCGTCTTGTCACGCCAGGGGACGCGGGAGGAAAGTGACTGGCACCACCACAACCAGGAAGAAACCCAGTCAGCAGCGACCTTTTCAGGTCATGCACTGGAACGCAGAAAGTATCCTGAACAAGAAGACAGAGTTGGAGCATATCCTGCATGAGAAGAACATCAACATCTGCTGTATTCAGGAGACGCACCTGACACCCCAAAAGTCCTTCAAAGTGAGAGGCTACCAATGCCTTAGGTCCGACAGAACAGACCGAAGCAAAGGAGGAATCCTGACCCTCATCAGGAACAACATCAATGCCTGTTTGATAGAAACGCACATGGAGGACTCCGAATATCAGGTGATTCGAATCCAGACGAAGACATCAGAATTCCATCTTGTCAACTTCTACTGCCCCAATGATAGACACCTCGCCCTTGACACGATCCCCGCAAAGGCCTCCAACTTCATTGTGGTGGGTGACTTCAACAGTCATTCACAGAGTTGGGGATATGACCACCTGGATCGGAGAGGAGAAGAGGTGGAGAACTGGCAGGACGACAAAGGTCTCATCCTTTTGAACAGTCCCTTTGACTGCCCTACATTCTACTCCAGAAGATGGCACACTACATCAACTCCTGACCTAGCCTTCTGCACGGAAGACATGCACCAGCTAACCAGCAGAGAGGTCGGAGAACAGCTAGGTGGAAGTGACCATCGGCCAGTCTTTTTGACCCTGGGCATGGAGTCCTGCACTGAAGCTTCCTTCCCACGGTGGAACTACAAAAGAGCGAACTGGTTCCTCTTTAGACACCGCACCAGCGAACTCACCAAAGACATCAGAGTCGAGGGTCGAGACATCAATATGGTGGCGAAGGACTTCAATATGAGCATCCTCAGAGCAGCGCGTGAGTCCATTCCCAGGGGTGCCAGGAGAGACTATAAGCCCTACTGGAGCAATGAATTGCAGGAACTGGATGATGATCTGGCAGACGCCAGAAGGGAAGCAGAAGTCAACCCGTCACAAAACAACAACATCCGCCTCCAGGAAGCCAAAGCCAAATTTCTCAAAAAGAAGCTACAGGCAAGACGGAGAAGCTGGCAAGAGAAAACAAGCTCTCTGAACCTTGAGAAGGATGGCAGAAAGCTCTGGAGGCTCACCAAGCAGTTGAATGATGAGAACACCAGCAGAGGAAAGATCACATTAGAAGAGAACGGGAAGGTGCTAACTGGAAAGCATGCTGCCAACCAATTTGCTGAAAGCTATGCAGCTGAGAGCAACCTCCATGTTAGCCCCGAGAAACAGAGAGAAGCAAGAAGAGAGAAAAGAGAGAGACCTGCCAGACAGTCGACAGTGGACGCCATGAGTCAACCACTCACACTCCACGAGCTGCACTCAGCTCTGAAAAAGTCAAAGGCGAAGAAGTCCCCTGGCCCAGACGGCATCACCAACGAGATGCTAACCCACCTTGGTAGTGCAGCAGAGAACAAGCTACTCGAGGTCTTCAACAGCAGCTGGCAAGAAGGATCGCTACCACAACTCTGGCGAGAAGCGATCATGATCCCCATCTTAAAAAAAGGGAAGGATCCAAAGAAGGCCACCAGCTATCGCCCAATCAGCCTCACCAGCTGTGTTGTGAAGACCCTGGAGAGAATTGTGAACGAGCGCCTCAGGTGGTACCTGGAATCCAGGAACCTCCTCGCCCCTGAACAAGCTGGATTCCGACAGTTCCGCAGCACTGAAGATCAGGTCACTTACCTGGCGCAAGAAGTTGAAGATGCCTTTCAGGAACAGAAGCTGGTCTTCGTCACCTGGATAGATCTTCAAAAGGCCTTTGACAAGGTCTGGAAAGATGGACTCCTTGTAAAACTGCTGAGGAAAGGCGTGTCCAGCAACATGTACCAGTGGATTCGCTCTTACCTCTATAACCGCAGGGCAAGAGTTAACGTCGACCAGACCAAAAGCAAGAAGTTCCTCCTTCGTCATGGCGTCCCTCAGGGCGGAGTCCTCTCCCCCACACTCTTCCTTCTCTTCATCGACGATCTGGTGTCTGAGATGCCCAAGGGGATCAAAGCTGCTCTCTACGCAGACGACCTTGTGATCTGGTGCAAGGAGGAGCACGCAAGTACTGCCACCTACAGAATGCAGCAAGCGGCAGATAGGCTGAACGCATGGGCAGAAGATTGGTGCGTCTCCATCAACAAGGAGAAATCCTCCACCACCCTATTCACACTGTCGCCAAAGCAGAAAGCCGGAACCATTAGGCTTGGTGGAACTCCTCTGAGAGAGGATGAAGAAGCAACGTACCTTGGTGTCACCTTTGATAGACGGCAGACCTGGAAACCACACATTGCACAGGCAGAAACGAAGGCCCGGCGCAAGCTAGCCATACTCAGGAAGCTGGCAGGTACCACCTGGGGAGCGAACGAGAAGATACTGAAGACAGTATACCAGGGAACAATCAGACCCCACCTCGAGTACGGCTCCACAGCGTGGTTAACCTCAGCCAAGACAAACCTGCAGACCCTTGACCGTGTGCAAAACCAGGCCCTCCGACTCATCACCGGTGCAATGAAATCCACGCCCATCAAGGAAATGGAGAAGCTTACCACCATCCAACCCCTCTGTCAGAGAAGAGAAGCCAAGACTATGGTACAGGCCGAGAAGCTCAAGTGCCTACCCGACCACCCCATGAAGCACAGACTGAGCAACCTCACCAAGAACCGGCTTAAACGGAGCAGTTTTGTACACGAGAGCAAGAGACTTTCTCGACAGTACAGGGAAGTCCTTCCACAGAACACTCTACCTCTGACTCAAGAAGAAGAGGAAACCCCCAAGGCAACAGAGAAACCAGGCATCCAGATCTGCACCAGTGTTCCACATGTTACCTCAGGAGAAGATCAGAATGACACAGCTCGACAGGCACTCACCTTAGCCCTGATCGACGAACAGTACCCAAAAGAGGCGTGGATCCATGTATACACCGATGGATCAGCAACTAACGCCGTGCTCAATGGAGGTGCAGGCATTCTCATCCAGTTCCCTGGGGGACATACAGCTACATCCAGCGTTGCCACTGGCAAACACTGCACAAACTATAAAGCAGAAGCAGAAGCTCTCATGCAGGCCGCCTCCTTCGTTCAGGACTCCGCAGACCCTTGCTACCAAGTTGTCTTCCTCTCTGACGCCCTTTCAGTCCTTCAGGCCCTAGAGAACGACAAACTCCCACAGCTGGCCAAAGCATTACAGATGGTCAGACAAACCAGAAGAGTTGTCCTCCAGTGGATACCAGCACACTGTGGGATACCAGGAAATGAAAGGGCAGATGAGCTGGCAAAAGAAGGAGCCGTGGAAGACCAACCTGAAAACAGTGTCAGCTTTAGTGAGCAGAAGACAATCATCAAGGCATTGATGAGGCCAAGGACAAACAGAGATGACTACCACACAATGTCCAGAGAGCAGCAAGTCAACCTCATCAGGCTGCGTACAGGCCACAACAGGCTCAATGCTCACATGAACCGAAAGTTCAAGCTGGCGCCATCACCAACCTGTGCCTGCGGTCAAGAGGACCAAACAGCGGAACACATCTTACAGCGATGTCCCTTACTAGATGAGGAACGAAAAGAAGTGTGGCCGTCACCAACTCCCTTGCAGACCAAACTATACGGCAGTCGACAGGAGTTGGAGAAAACGACAACATTTATCACCAGTGCTGGACTGATTGTGTAACCTCTGCGAACGCCAAGAAGAAGAAGAAGAAGCTGAAAAATGGCAGCTACTTGACTAAATATTGTATTTTCGCCTTACGCGACTTGTTTTTATGTTTCTAGTGACGTATTTATTTACTTATTCAGCCAGTTATTTATTACATTATTTTGGCATTATCCAAAAGTCTGAAAAATATTTTACATAAATAACAAGAAGGGCAAAGCCCATACGACTCACATGCTTTACACATTTTTCCTACCAAAATACATGTGACCTTGACCCAAGGTCAAGGTCATCCAAGGTCATGCAACACAAAGCTGTTAATTCAAGACATAGGAAGTACAATGGTGCTTATTGGCTCTTTCTACCATGAGATATGGTCACTTTTAGTGGTTCACTACCTTATTTTGGTCACATTTCATAAGGGTCAAAGTGACCTTGACCTTGATCATATGTGACCAAATGTGTCTCATGATGAAAGCATAACATGTGCCCCACATAATTTTTAAGTTTGAAACAGTTATCTTCCATAGTTCAGGGTCAAGGTCACTTCAAAATATGTATACAATCCAACTTTGAAGAGCTCCTGTGACCTTGACCTTGAAGCAAGGTAAACCAAACTGGTATCAAAAGATGGGGCTTACTTTGCCCTATATATCATATATAGGTGAGGTATTGAATCTCAAAAACTTCAGAGAAAATGGGAAAAATGTGAAAAATAGCTGTTTTTTAGGCAACATTTATGGCCCCTGCGACCTTGACCTTGAAGCAAGGTCAAGATGCTATGTATGTTTTTTGGGGCCTTGTCATCATACACCATCTTGCCAAATTTGGTACTGATAGACTGAATAGTGTCCAAGAAATATCCAACGTTAAAGTTTTCCGGACGGCCGGACGGACGGCCGGACGGACGGACGGACGACTCGGGTGAGTACATAGACTCACTTTTGCTTCGCATGTGAGTCAAAAAGCAAATAAGCCTACAAAACCGCTCCACTCCAACTATATTTCGCGTACACTATGGCAACAACCCCAACAAAATCTTTACTTCCATCCCCATTTTGAAATATCGCAACAACAGACTTCCAGATCTGTAACACGATCATATGTGTTCTCTGTTTGCATGTCTGTCCAGTGTCCTGTCCCCCCATAAAGCATATCAACTCTACCTGTCCCAAGATAGGCCAATGGGTTCTAAGAGGACGTTAAAACTAATTATCATCTCTCTCTCTCTCGTCAATCTACACTCTGCCACCTCCATTGTCAGCTGTCCGCCACGCCGATGTTGGGTTGCTGACCATGCCTGGTCACCGCCTCCTCCTCAACGGATGGCTGCCTTCCCTGGCCACGCGCACCCCATGATGTCGCCGCTGCAAGCTAACGGGGTGCACGCAATGGCCCCTCTGCACCGCCCTCTTCCACCACCT
The DNA here is from genome assembly GCF_037325665.1 of Littorina saxatilis. NCBI lineage: Eukaryota > Metazoa > Mollusca > Gastropoda > Littorinimorpha > Littorinidae > Littorina > Littorina saxatilis. The sequence goes on from NC_090261.1 coordinate 2,296,654, forward strand.
ATGATGTCTCCACCCTGGCATCCTGCACTGTGGAATTACTTCTTGCATCTACAACAACCTCAACCAGTCTGTTGCTGGAACATCGTCTTGGTGAGTTCATCGGACTACCGCTAGGATAGTCCACCAAGCGACAGTGATCATCTTCATCAGTTGTGTGAATGGTACGCATATTCGGTACCTAACTATCAGTGTGTTTCGCTCAATTATCCGTATTTTCGCGAAAAAGTATTGTGGACAATAACTTAACTGAGTACTCTTTGTTTAGCGATCATAACGTAACCTGTGACAAGCATATAATTGGCCTGGCAGGTTCAACTGCGCATGACTTGTACTCAATACGTGCGAGTTAAATGTTGTGTCGGTCAATCCGTGTCTGTACTGTGATTGCCGCTAACTCTTCAGCATTACCACCAGCGCCTTGGAGCATTGGAAAATTGACTTTTCTGTGACGGTTGAAGTACGATCGAGTTTATCGAATTGCTTGTGCATTTCTTGCAGATTCCTGCCTTTACAGTGCATACATCTTTGTTTTTCTTTTTAAACTTTGTTTTCTAGATTATTGTATTGTTTTTTTTTGTTTTTTTTGTTTTTTTGTATTCTACGAGATTTCTACTCACTCATTTTCTCTTACAGAGATTGTCAAGTTTTCATTGTGTACTGTTTAATAAGTCCATGACTGTATCTACGAATTCCTGGCCTGTTAAAGACGGTCTAAGAGTTGGACATTTGAATATTAATCATGCCATAAATAAGCTTGATGAGGTAGCAGCTATTCTTCTCAACTCAGGCAAATACTTTCACATTTTTGGACTCTCTGAGTCGAGACTTAACAGCAATATCAGAGATGTGGAAGTTAAGATTGAAGGATATAATGTCGTACGTCGAGATCCATCATCAACAAAAGAAACTGGTTTGCTTGTTTATATCCACGAGTCCTTAACGTTTCATAGACTTCATCACTTAGAGCAGCATTCGGTTGAAACAATATGGCTGGAATTAAAATTGCGTAAATCAGCGCCAGTCTTGACCGGTTTCTGCTACAGGAATCCAGCTGAACATGTTAACTGGTTTGATAATTTCAATAATATGATGAACGCTGTCAACCTTGAATCCAGAGAAATTATACTTTTGGGCGATTTTAATCTTGATCTTCTGAAACCCAACAAGTGCTGGATGGAAAAGTTATCCTTTCATAATTTACAACAATTAGTAACGATTCCAACAAGAGTTACAGCTACCTCATCTACGCTTATAGACCATATAGGCTATGTGTGTCAACCCAGGCTAACATTATTGAAACCTCAGTTCCAAGTATTGGTTGTAGTGATCACTTTCCAATATGCCTCACATGGTCGAAAAAAGGGGTTAGAATCCCCAAACGAAAGCATAAATTCATAACTTATAGGCTATTTTCAAAACTTGATAAAGAATCATTCCTTTCTGATTTAAGTTGTACAGATTTTTCAATAATTTATAATCATACTGACCCCGATGAAGCATTTGAACTATGGTACAACTTGTTCATAAAAGTATATGATAAACATGCACCATTCAGAACCTCTCGTGTGCAGCAACACCCAAAACCAAAATGGCTTACACACGACATTCAATGTGCGATTAATCACCGCGATTTTCTTAAACGTAATGGCAGAGAAGAAGAGTACAGAAAGCAGAGAAACGAAGTAACGTCCATAAAAAATATTACCGTGAGCTCGCTGCATCAAATACGAAACAAAACTCAAAAGCCATCTGGAAAGTGATCAACCAGTTGACACGTACAGAAACCGTAAAATCTTCTGTCATTGATGTACCTGCGGATGATCTTAACATTAATTTCACTTCTATTGTTGAAAAAATAATCACAAATGATAGATCAAAACAGAATAATCTGGACAAGTTGAAACAGTTTTATTGAAACAGCTTTGCAGGCGCGCGCTTGTGGCTTCGCCACTTCGCTGATTTGCCCCCCCAAAAAAGGAGGAACCCCCCCCCCCCCCTTACAACTCATTTGGTCCGGCCCTGCTATTGATAATAACAACAATTGCATTTAATAAGTGGAAAATAGTGCAAAACATGACATGACAACTATACATTTTAATATGAAAAAAACATCATAATGCAACATGTACATGAAGAACCAAACTGGTATACAGTGAAAAATCATCAAGATGAGAATGTGAATGGACACCAACAATATGCCAGCATAGGTCGCGTCTTCTACATCCGCTTTGATATTGTGTACGCATGCGCAGGTATTCATCGTCTGCTGTTCGAGTCAAAAGTTGAAAGCAAAGTAATTCCTGTAAGCCTGCCACTTATTTATGAAAAGAAACGTTTGATACTTTTACCAAACAGTTAGTAATGCACGCTCTACCTGTATTCGTCTTTAAATTCTGCAAGACTGAAGCGAAAGAGGTCTGTCTCAGTTTTGTGGTCAGTTTGTTGTGTACATCAGTTTACACACGCACAACGAACAACACATGCACAGGCCCGGGGGAAGCTCTCTTTTCTTATGTCCGACCATAGACGTATACATGTAGTTTACATGTTTATTAGTCATCTATGTGATTGATTACGTGTATGATATGACGGAGAGTCGCATCGGTTTGAGAACCCAACCGTGGCTGTGGCTGTCGTTTGAAGTAGCCTACTTCTTTATAAAGATTCATTTACATTCTACTTCTGACCAAGGCATGTTTGGTACCTACTGAATCCTTGTTGCGTGTAGTTTTACGTGGGACGTTGCCCAAAGTTGTATTCTTGAGGAGCATAAAATAAAACGTGTTACAAAGTTATCTCAAAACTCTGCAGTGACTGCTCGTGCAGCAGGTCAGCTGATTATAGCACGCAGCCTCCACAGACAGCTCCCGAGCCAGACCATACAATGACTCGCCGCTCCTGCGGCTCGTCAATAAAGCATCAGTGTTTCATAACGCAAGAATGTATGTATAGCCTACAACGTGTATATAGTCCTGTGAATAGTTTTTCTGCCTTTTTATTTTTTTTTATTTTTTACTGTCATGCTTATCTTTTGTAATTGTTTTACGTTTGTATATGTATTTAAGATTAGAATAGTCCCTCTCTGGGCGAGTGCTGGTTGAAAAGAAGCTAGTTTATATTGCTTATGCCACAACCCTCGTAAAATAAAATTTGATTTGATTTGATTTGATTTGATTTGATCTCTCTCTCTCTATGCCGCCTCAAGTTGGTTTTGGTAATGCAAAGAAATGGCATCTCCGGTGCAAGGGAAGTAACACCACTTTGATACTCTATATTGTTACTGTCCGAGTTACTTCCACTATAAGGATCCCTTTATTATTCTATTTTGAACACAAATCCTGAGGCCAAAATTAATATTATTTCTTGTTTTTGTAGAGAGTAGAAGCCACATTTTTTTCGTATTTTTTAATCAATATATATATATATATTTTTTTTTAAAGAGATAATAGAGTTAGTTTACAAAAGTGTTTGTTTTTATGCAACCCGATCGACCGACCGACCGAGGGACGGCCGCTCAACGCAGGCTTGTACGCATTATGTATGTGAGGAAACGAAAGACAGAAGGAAACGAGAAAAAAAATAAGATAAACACTAAACAGAGAGGCTGAGAGAGAGAGAGTTGCTTATTGACAACCCTAGTCAGTAACTCAGAATCACTGACCGCGCCGGGCTTGGGGTTAAAAACTTGAAATATTTTCCACACCTGTCAGGTAACTGGAACAGCCTAAAAAACATCATCAACTGTGTAATTTGCGACACACCAGAACCTCCCTCTCCCCCCTCCTCCCCCACCCGGCCCACAAGCACTAAAAGTCGCCGTGATTTTCACCTGCAGATATTTCAATCAAACCCGAACCGGTTTCTTCACTTGAACCCTATTTGCACGACAATGCAAGCTATTTTCATTCTAAGTTTTCCCACCGATTTCCAACCCCGGCTGTTGACTCATTTGAACCTTATCACATCTACAAAATATGGACGTTGTGAGACCCGAACAAGACGGGTAAATATAGTTGAGCGCAGCGAAAAAGCACGGCAGTTTAGCCTGAAATAGCGAGACACAACACACGAATTGTGCGAATTGGTTGTGCGAATAAGGGTGGTGACGTCACAAGGCGTGTCACGGACGAGTGGCAGGTAGAGTGAGGGCGGTTAGCGGAAGCGACGAGTGGCAGGTTGCGATTTCCTACAAACATCATGGTGAGTTTTTTCAGTCCTTCTCGCACCCGTTCGTCTGCTTGACTGTCTGTCCTACCTCTCACTGTCCTATCCGCCATAATGTGTAGTGTGTACGATGTTGGGCAAGTGCGCTGTGATGGTTTGTGTAGTGCGACGACAAGGAATGTCTGGTGTAGATGTGTTGTCGCCTGACTTACACACATACACACCTTTCAGGTGCTTACCCTCAGGTGCTTACCCTCCTACAATCATGGCTGACTACTGACTAGCGCTTCCCGAGCGTGTCATCTTGCTTTCATTCCCACCCCTAGTCCAATAGCTTACAGACTGAGCGGGATGTTGTTGCTGTAAGTGTAAGGACAGATGTTGGATGTAGAGTCAGAGAATGAGAGATGAGTATGACAGAGGTTGCATGGAATGTTGTCACACCTGTGTGTGTTCAGAGAGGCAGTGTTGGCTATACTGTTCAGTTACTAGGTTAGACTACCACTGGAGAGGAAACATCATCAAGTATTTAGTGACACAGCCGGTCTATCGGTAAATCATTGCAGGACTAGTAGCACTATCACTGTGTCAGTTTGAAAGATCAAGTGTTGTTGACTGCAGCTACCTAGGAGGTCTAGTTGCTGATTAAACCCCTCAAGCCACAGTGACAGGCATAAGGAGCACTGACTTCATTGTTGATTCATGGGGTGTAGTGCTGTGGTGAAAAATCAATACAGTGGAACCCCCCTTTAAAGACCATCTTTTCTCAGACTTTTTGTTCACACCTCTTAATTTAACCCCTTTTCAGACTCCATCCTCCTATTCAAGAGGTGATTTTCTCAGACTTTTTGTTCACAACCTCTTAATTTAACCCCCTTTCAGACTCCATCCTCCTATTCAAGAGGTGATTTTCTCAGACTTGTGGAGGTCTTTAAAGCAGGGTTCTACTGTACATCTGAGCCCTTGGGTTGAACACAATTACCTCAAAATATCAGCTGGGGTAAACCATTGGATTTTAATACTCTGCTTTGATTTCTTTTGTGGCATAAATCTTGATAGCAACACTGTACAAATTCTTTCTTTTATAAATAGGTTTAGACATACTGTACATTGAATTTAAGGTCAAGAAATAAACATATGACTTTTAGATCTTTTTCAAAACTAAAATTGATGTACATGTATACATGTATATGATCGTTAACCGGTCACTTGCAAATCTCTAAATCATGAAGAGCATCTACATAAATATAGATCATGTATGTTGGTGGATGCTTCAGTCTGAAAATGTCCACACAAGTGTCTTAAATATATATATATATATATATATATATATATATAAATAAATATACAGCCCAGGCAAAAATTATTCAGTGATTGGTTGAATAGTATTAGTAATTGCTCGAATTTAGGTTCACTGGTTTGGCAACTCATTCATCCTAAAGTTATTTTTAGATGTTGCTATCACTTTTGTCATGTCTGATTTTGTTTGGATGGAGCGAGGTCTCTTGATCATTGCTACAATTTTGTCCTAGGATTTTTCTATCTCCTGCATTTTCATATTTTGTGCATACATGTCTTTGATGTATTATTGAGCTGCCAGTACATTTCAGTAATGTTTGACAACTTCAGTCTTTTAATTATCATAATTTCTGACATTTTTCAGGCAAGACAACCCTACAAAAAGGAAGGTATGTATTATCAGAATAGTGTCAAATGCTATACATACATGTACATGTAGCTAAGCTGATATTACTAAGTCAACAAACACTTTTTTTTGGGGGGGGGGGGGGGGTGATAACCCTGTGAAAGTAAAACACAGATTTTCAGGTCATTTAACTTCTTTAAAATTTATATGAGTGGGAAAAAAATGATCCAAATGTTGAAAGTGTTTAGCTACAAGCTCTTCGTTTGGGATGCCATTTGACGTCTGAACTTGTTTCCAATCGTCAAAAGACTGACCATTTTTCATGGCAGGGGGAAAGGACCAAGCCCAGGGACAGCCTTAACCTTCTCCCCCCCCTTTTTTTTTTTACATTTGCAACAAGTGCCCACCCTTGCTTACAAGCTGGGTGTGTGGGATGACATCAACATCATGAATTTGTAAAAAAAAAAAAAAAAAAAAAAAAAGGTGAACTCTACAATATGCAGGACATTTTTGTTGTTGAAAAAGATGATGCCACATCATGCGATCTGTAGAGTAAAAGTGATCTCAGAACTTTGAAAATCCACCGATAAACAAATTCCGAAAATAACTGGGGTTTGTTTGGGTTGTGAAAGAGTGAATATATTCTTTCTTTTAAAGGCTGACATAGTCCTATTTAATTAGTTTAATTACTTCCAGGGCTTTTCCCATCGTTGCGGGGATGTATAAATTAAGCTTCCTGCAAAGTTTTAGGTTTGAAGTCCTTACCAATTACGAGAAATAATTAATTTTTTATTGCATTGTTTAGCAACAGTTCTCCAGGACTTGGGCTATTTTTAGACCGTTGACGTCACTTCGTGACGTTTCGTAAACCAAAGATGGCGTTTGAGACTGTTCTGTTTACATTCGACACTATCAACACCACTTTGCAATACTGAAATAATTACACCCCCGGTATAGGGGTGTGTATAGGATTCGGTCGATGTGTTTGTTTGTTTGTTTGTTTGTGTTCGCATATAGATCTCAAGAATGAACGGACCGATCGTCACCAAACTTGGTGAACAGGTTCTATACATTCCTGAGACGGTCCTTACAAAAATTGGGACCAGTCAAACACACGGTTAGGGAGTTATTGGTGGATTAAAATTATACAAGGACTTATAGAGGGACATATTAATGGTCAAAGGGAAATAACCATTCTCACTGCCACCAACCGAGAAGGTTATTTCCCTTTGACGGGGGTGTTTTTTTCCTACCTCGGAGGAATTTCTTGTTTTTTCTGTGTTCGAAAGCTACAGCCAATCGTTATTATATCCCCTTAGGTACAGTTTTATAACATTATTGGCACATGTAAACAATATGAATTAATTAATGAACGCTACGAGTATGGCAGCCTTTAATGTGTCAAACAATTCACAGGCCAGTCACTAGCGAGGGGTGTGTCTGAAACTTGGACAAAGAGCATATACAGTCGACTCCGGATATTACGTCACCCCTCGGGGGATGTTTTTGAGCGACGTTATACGCGGTGACGCTGTATCCGGTTCATCGGTTATAACGTCACTTTTACGCGCGGGTGATGTTATATCCGGAGTCCAAGAGTTATGTCCCTTTCTAAAGTACTGACTGTTTTAATAAAACTGTGCAGAAATGGAAAGTGCAACATTAGTGTTGTTTAAAAATTCACAACAACATATTGTTGTAAGTTTTAAACTAACTTATTACAATAATCTTTAATTCACTTCCTCATATATAGAATTGTGGACTATTCTCTTCTTTGCGTATTTCCAAAACCTGGCTAGACCATGAATACAAAATTGTATACAAAAAATTGTCCCCGAAATTCGGCAATCGTATCAACGTACAGTATTGTAGGCTACATGCTGATTCTGAGACAGGTTGCTAGTGTTGGAGTGTCAAGCTCCGTCTGGTTCCATCGACAATCTCAGTCTTTAATTATAGTGTCCGACGTTATTAGCTTTAAGGACACACACACATACACATTGACACACACATGGCTGTCGTTCATTCATATTCTGCTAGATCTTGACCTGTCCTTGATGTCCGAAGAAATAAAAACAAGTCGCGTAAGGCGAAAATACAATATTTAGTCAAGTAGCTGTCGAACTCACAGAATGAAACTGAACGCAATGCCATTTTACTCGTAGCATCGTCAGGCCACCGCTCATGGCAAAGGCAGTGAAATTGACAAGAAGAGCGGGGTAGTAGTTGCGCTAAGAAGGATAGCACGCTTTTCTGTACCTCTCTTTGTTTTAACTTTCTGAGCGTGTTTTTAATCCAAACATATCATATATGTTTTTGGAATCAGGAACCGACAAGGAATAAGATGAAAGTGTTTTTAAATTGATTTGGACAATTTAATTTTGATAATAATTTTTATATATTTAATTTTCAGAGCTTGTCTTTAATCCGAATATAACATATTTATATGTTTTTGGAATCAGCAAATGATGGAGAATAAGATAAACGTAAATTTGGATCGTTTTATAAATTTTTATTTTTTTTTACAATTTTCAGATTTTTAATGACCAAAGTCATTAATTAATTTTTAAGCCACCAAGCTGAAATGCAATACCGAAGTCCGGGCTTCGTCGAAGATTACTTGACCAAAATTTCAACCAATTTGGTTGAAAAATGAGGGCGTGACAGTGCCGCCTCAACTTTCACGAAAAGCCGGATATGACGTCATGAAAGACATTTATCAAAAAAATGAAAAAAACGTTCGGGGATTTCATACCCAGGAACTCTCATGTCAAATTTCATAAAGATCGGTCCAGTAGTTTAGTCTGAATCGCTCTACACACACACACACACACGCACACACGCACACACGCACATACACCACGACCCTCGTTTCGATTCCCCCTCGATGTTAAAATATTTAGTCAAAACTTGACTAAATATAATGACGAGAACTTCATGGGTCCTTATACGTAATTACTGTCTATTTGACTTATATTATTATTAACGAAGACGTTTCTCGTCAACAGCAAAGTGGCTTGCCCACCTTTACGCAAAATCGTTCTGGTAGTAACAACTTTGGGTTCATAGTTACCCCCTGTCCCCCATCCACCGTCTCCGGCCACATCTAGTGAGCGGGACTTTATACTCGTTAGACTACTACTGTATTATTATTATCATTATAAAGTCACTTGATATAACGTCCATGGCTTTCCAAGTAGAGTCATAAAAGTGCTTTAAGAGTGCAGTATCACTTTTCTCAATTTGTCGGTTCACTGCACTTAGTGTTTACCTTTACAATTTAGCCTGAGCGACCTACTCAGCCTGTCGACAACGCCCAGTTGAAAGTGAAGCTCAGCCTCCTCGTCGTGGGCAGTTTTAGTCAGTATACTACGGACCAAAAAACAAACAAACGTCGTAGTCTGTTCTCATCCTCTCGACCTTCTCCTACCGTCATTTCAATAATCGAGTTTTTTTTAATAATAATTATGCGTGATTGAAGGACAGAAGTAGACAGATCCATTCGCACGCGCTCGCGCAGGAGTAACCATGTATGCTCGATATGAAACTTTTTTTATTTTTTATTTTTATTAAAAACCAAGACAGGAACTCACAACACGAATGAAATGCAACATTTTTCTTTTAATTAAAAACCTAGAACACTGAGGAACCTAAGTAAGGAACTCACAAAGCGAAATGAAATGAAACATTTTTCATTACTGACTAAAAACATAGAACAGGAACTCACAAAACGAAATGAAATAAAACATTTTTCTTTTGATTAAAAACATAGAACAGGAACTCACAAAACGCATGCAGCAAAAATGATTATGCCTTGAACCTAGTTTTCCTTGGGCCTCTAACAACGGGAAAACGGAAAAACTTGAATACCGTTAACACACAAAACTTGTGACACGTGTAGGGTAAATGAACATGCCTTGACAGTCGTTCACCATGCAAACTGCTGCATATGGGGATTGATATGACGTTATAACCGACATGGATGAGTGACGTTATAACTGGGTGACGTTATATCCGGTGACGTTATATCCGAGGTTAAAATAGTCTTGGAAAGAAGGAATTGAGCCGGGACCGGTGTTTGGGTGACGATATAACGGGGTGACGTTATATCCGGCGACGTTATAAACGAAGTAGACTGTATATATATGATTGTTTGCCTCACTAAAAGAAAGGGCATTCACTCTTTCACAACCCATACAAACCCCACAGAGTTATATCCGAACATCGTCTATTGGTGGAAAGATGTGATACGTCTATTGGTGGAAAGATGTGATACGTCTATTGGTGGAAAGATGTGATACGTCTATTGGTGGAAAGATGTGATACGTCTATTGGTGGAAAGATGTGATACAGTAGATTCCTCTTTTAAGACCTCCAAACAGCTGAAACAATCAGGTCTTAGAATGGGGCTACATTTACAGATGTTATGAGGCCAAAAAAAAAATAGGTGTGGTTACGGTAACATAGCCCCAAAAAATAGGGTAGGAAGGTAGGCAATCACTTTTTTTTTAAAACTTTTTTTTTCTAATGTGTACAAATTAAACCTACTTGACAGGGAAATAAGTGTGCGACTCGGGCGCTTTCGCTTTCATTGCGTTTTCTGCACTCGTTTTCTTGTGTGTGTTTTTGTTTTGTTTTGACAAATGTAATAAAAAGTTATAGGGTCGGCCCCTAAAAATAGGGTAGGTCGGGTTACCGTAACCACTCCTATTTTTTTTTTAAGCCTGAACAGAAAATGTGAAAAATCAAGGTCTTAAAAAGGAGGGAGTCTTAAAAAGGAGGGAGTCTTAGAATGGGGCTACATTTACAGATGTTATGAACAGAAAATGTGAAAAATCAAGGTCTTAAAAGGGGGTTGCACTGTAACTGGTGTGTGATATTGTAGAGTGTTAATGTTGCACTGTAACTGGTGTGTGATATTGTAGAGTGTTAATGTTGCACTGTAACTGGTGTGTGATATTGTAGAGTGTTAATGTTGCACTGTAACTGGTGTGTGATATTGTAGAGTGTTAATGTTGCACTGTAACTGGTGTGTGATATTGTAGAGTGTTAATGTTGCACTGTAACTGGTGTGTGATATTGTAGAGTGTTAATGTTGCACTGTAACTGGTGTGTGATATTGTAGAGTGTTAATGTTGCACTGTAACTGGTGTGTGATATTGTAGAGTGTTAATGTTGCACTGTAACTGGTGTGTGATATTGTAGAGTGTTAATGTTGCACTGTAACTGGTGTGTGATATTGTAGAGTGTTAATGTTGCACTGTAACTGGTGTGTGATATTGTAGAGTGTTAATGTTGCACTGTAACTGGTGTGTGATATTGTAGAGTGTTAAGGTTACACTGTAACTGGTGTGTGATATTGTAGAGTGTTAATGTTGCACTGTAACTGGTGTGTGATATTGTAGAGTGTTAATGTTGCACTGTAACTGGTGTGTGATATTGTAGAGTGTTAATGTTGCACTGTAACTGGTGTGTGATATTGTAGAGTGTTAATGTTGCACTGTAACTGGTGTGTGATATTGTAGAGTGTTAATGTTGCACTGTAACTGGTGTGTGATATTGTAGAGTGTTAATGTTGCACTGTAACTGGTGTGTGATATTGTAGAGTGTTAATGTTGCACTGTAACTGGTGTGTGATATTGTAGAGTGTTAATGTTGCACTGTAACTGGTGTGTGATATTGTAGAGTGTTAATGTTGCACTGTAACTGGTGTGTGATATTGTAGAGTGTTAATGTTGCACTGTAACTGGTGTGTGATATTGTAGAGTGTTAATGTTGCACTGTAACTGGTGTGTGATATTGTAGAGTGTTAATGTTGCGCTGTGCAGAGCTGCAGGAGGCGTTCACCATGCACTGCTCTCCAGACAACACCATCGCCACCAACAAGCTGGGCATCGTCATCCGCTCCATCGGGCGGGCTCCCACCGAGTCACAGCTCAAAACTCTCATCACAGAGTTTGAAAACAGAGGTCAGTCATTGCTCTCATCAGTCACGTATCATGTCTGGTACAGTCCAACCTCCCATTTCAGACCTCCACAAATGTGAGAAAAACAAAAGGAGGGAGTCCTAAAATGGAGGTGAATTTACAGAGGCTATGAAGAGAATGTCTGAGAAAAGGGTCTTGAAAGGAAGAGTTAAGTGGAGGGTCTTGAAGGGGGTTCCACTGTACATACTATCATGTATCCATTGAACATTGGATTTCCCTCTTTGAGGCATGTGATGTCGGAGTCCTACTCATATTTAGGCAGCTAGCTGAGACTACAAAAGAGTGCATATTTGTGTGATCTGTGTAAAATGTCATATTTTGGTCAAAAGCACAAATAACGTTTATTATTTGAGGCTTGGCTCAGTCTCTGTGTACAATTTGTGCGTGCCTGTGTATGTGGTGTGAGAAGGAATTTTTGTTACTTTCAGACTTCCAGTGAAAAGTTACTTTTCTATTGTTTCTGTGCAAAATATTTTTCTTGGCATCACAATAACTGTTGTATGTGATTGTCTGTGGTCCGAAACTGTAGGTAAATCTGGATTTCTGATGTGCGGTTACACTTTTCATATTCTGATAATTTTGTGTGTTATGAGTAGCTGTGTGGATGTGTTGTGAATAGCTGTTTCTATGTGTGATTCTATTTTATGGCTCCCTCGACATTACGAATACGACCCAGTTTCCTCTGACGGATAATTCCTCCTTCTATTTCTTAGTATTTCTTACCTCTACATTATGTCACGCTCTCTGTAACAACATACAACCGACCATCAGTGGACTTATAACAACGACTTAATAATAACTTTTCCCCATACAAGTAAATGCAAGTTCTTCCACTGTTGTTTCGTCACAGGCAAGAGGTCGCTGACTCTGCAAGAAGTGGACGCCATAGTGTCAAAGTACGAGTTTGCGCCTGAGACATCTGAGAACCTGCGTGAAGCTTTCCGCATCTTCGACAAGGAGGGCAACGGGATGATCAACGCATCCGAGCTGCGACACATCCTGACCAACCTGGGGGAGAAGCTGTCGGAGGAGGAGGTGGATGAGATGATCCGTGAGGCCGACATCACAGGGGACGGTCAAGTTAATTACAACGGTCAGTACTAGATCACAATGCCGACATCACAGGGGACGGTCAAGTTAATTACAACGGTCAGTACTAGATCACAAAGCCGACATCACAGGGGACGGTCAAGTTAATTACAACGGTCAGTACTAGATCACAAAGCCGACATCACAGGGGACGGTCAAGTTAATTACAACGGTCAGTACTAGATCACAAAGCCGACATCACAGGGGACGGTCAAGTTAATTACAACGGTCAGTACTATTGGCCCTCGTGGTGCAGTGGTTAGCGCATCGGACTGCGGGCCGGGAGATCGTGGTTCGAATCCCATAAGGGGTGCGTGGGTTTTTCGAGCTTCGGTCGTCTCCTACCCAGAGTGGAAGTGCTAAAGTTCCAATGGCAGGCATGCTACTTTTCCGGGAATTGCCTGAAATCCGGTAAAGCCGTTTTCAAAATCCGGTAAAGTCAAATTTATTCTGGGGAAGTTGAAAAATTTCCGCAAAAACGATCCGTGTGAATATTGCGCAATGCGACCGGGCGCCGGTCTCAATGAAGCCAGCGCACGCGCGTTGCCCGTCTTTGGTCTTGCCGTTCTGAATCTAGAACGTTCCCAATCTAGTTCTGCGGATGTAGGCCGTCGTTTTTGGCGAAATGTTTCGCCCAGATATTGTAGAGAGAAATTCGCCGGGACCATTTGATTCTGGCGTGAAGAACAAATGGAGTGGGCTTGGCTTGAAAACACCTTCCCGCCGGAAAAAAAGAAGGCTGACACGAAGAAGAACGAATTCTTTGACTTGTGAGTGACTACTCTTCCTTGCATTTGTTTTTTTGCAGTAACCTTTTTCAATGCTTTTGTGGCTTCTAAACCCTTTTCATGTGTACCTCCAAACTGGTGAAAACACCACTACTGTAGTACAGTGCACTGGTGAATACATACTAGTCTACAGTAGTGTTGTTTTCGCCAGTTTGGAGGTGTGTTGAATGGTGGTGGGGGGAGGCTAAAATGGGATTTTTAACAAGATCACAACACTATTACAGCCCTGAAAATTATGCCCAGAATGCACCAGATTGCACAGATTTTAACCGTTTTTTGAAAAATTGTCCAGGGGGGCATGCCCCTGGACCCCCCTAGTTGGGTCGCCTCCTACGCAGGCTCGGGCTTGTGGCTTTGCCACTGCACGCTTCTTTCAGGTAAAACCATTTTTGGCCTGTAGCATGCCTGAATGGGAAGGCTGGGATCACACACCCGAGTGTCATTCACTTCACAAATGCGATTGACTCAGAAAGCGCGAAAATAAAAAAACTTGTCTCGATTCTTGTGACCCTTCCTGCTCAGGGCTCTCATGGTGACCTTGGTCCCAGTGTTCTTGTTCCAGCCATCCCTGAATATTCTGCTGCCAGCCTGGGATGCTCCGGGGGGGTCGATGGAGGGACACAGTGGCGGTCTGCTCTCTGAGGAGACGCTCACTCAGTCTGGCTCCGCGACTCAACAGTCAGTGTCGTAAGTAGAGGACTTAGTAGGGAGTGGTGCCTGTGTCCCTGGCCAGGAACAGGACCACACTGAACACCATCGAAGTGACTCAGCAGCAGTGCAGTGTCATCTTCCGAGGGTAGCCTACCGCAGCGGCCTGACATCCTTCCCTGGAGTGTCTGTAAAATTAGTGAGGGTGCCCAGGTGTCTGACCAACACTGGGGGCTCATTGATTCGACAAAGTCTGGCGGCGGAACGAAGTTCAGGGGTGGATGTTGCAGTGAGTGCTGAGACGGGGCGGCGTGGGAGCAAACTGGGAGAAGGAACAAGCGTCGGGACAAGCAAAAAGAGAATGAAACAAACACAATAAAATAAATACAAAAAAAAATACAAAAAAAAAAGAGAGAGAGAGAGAGAAGAGTAGAAAAAAAACCACAAAAAACGGTCAGTACTTGATCACAAAGCTGACATCACAGGGGACGGTCAAGTTAATAACAACGGTCAGTACTTGATCACAAAGCTGACATCACAGGGGACGGTCAAGTTAATAACAACGGTCAATACTTGATCACAAAGCTGAAATCACAGGGGACGGTCAAGTTAATTACAACGGTCAATACTTGATCACAAAGCTGAAATCACAGGGGACGGTCAAGTTAATTACAACGGTCAATACTTGATCACAATGCTGACATCACAGGGGACGGTCAAGTTAATAACAACGGTCAGTACTTGATCACAAAGCTGAAATCACAGGGGACGGTCAAGTTAATTACAACGGTCAATACTTGATCACAAAGCCCACATCACAGGGGGCGGTCAAGTTAATTACAACGGTCAGTACTTGATCACAAAGCTGACATCACAGGGGACGGTCAAGTTAATTACAACGGTCAGTACTTGATCACAAAGCCGACATCACAGGGGACGGTCAAGTTAATTATAACGGTCAGTACTTGATCACAAAGCCGACATCACAGGGGACGGTCAAGTTAATTACAACGGTCAATACTTGATCACAAAGCTGAAATCACAGGGGACGGTCAAGTTAATTACAACGGTCAGTACTTGATCACAAAGCTGACATCACAGGGGACGGTCAAGTTAATTACAACAGTCAGTACTCGATCACAACAACGTTGACTGAACAAACCATCATGTCTTTTCTGGACCCTATCTTCCATAGTAAATTCTCTTACATCATAAGCGAAACGAGGTTTGAAAAGATGGCAAATTGGAAAAATTGCACAACATGAAAATTATTTCCTTCATTTGTGTAACCGAGTGCCGAAACACTACAATCACCTTTGGAGGCCAAGTGCAATCAAACAGGATTGAAAATGTTAGGGCTAATTTCTTAGCCCTATAAAAACTGTTATGCAAACCCGAAGGTTTCCATGACCATACAGACAATCGGAAACCACCAGACCCCATCACAAACAGAGTTCCACAATCCACCGGTGTTGACTTAAAGGCCAACAACTCGGGTGCAGAGTCTGCTGTGAAAGGAGCGGTAGCCTCCCCTGTCACATTTGATTCATTACCTTACAGAGTCAGGGAGCATTTCATGCATATCACTGCATGGACATCTTAATTCCAGTATATTGAATGCCACTTACTGACTTTTGTCTTCTTTAGGTCAGTTTCGGCCAAGAAAATTCTAAGAGGGTTTCTTTGGGTTTAAAAGTCTGAACTTGTCAACCTGGTAGTGAATATCAGTGGACTTTTGCACACAAAAAAAGTAAATAAATACATTAAAAATATAAGTTACCCCTCAAAAACAACCGCAGAAAAGATTGCTAACGTTCACGGTATAAATAATCCTTTCAGGTGGTTTGGGAGGTTTTGATGGGTTGCTCCCCTTTACTTTAGAATATGTATTTGTGGATGAGCAGTATGTAAACTACATGTGCAGGGCTTTTCACTGATGTGTGGTGTTGAAAGGGGATGTCAAGACTATTGATGAAATTTGACCCCATTGAATGAAACTGTTGTCACAGGTCTTTCCCTGTACTTTGGCGCTCTGCTTCTCTGTAAGCACTACAGTCTAAGTAATGGGGAACTCGGAAGAATGATCTGACAAGGGCAAATATATCATTAGTTTGAAAAGGGATTAATTTGTTGTGTGGCCTTTCTCGATGAACTTGGTTTATTTTTGTTATCTGTTTGTTATTTGTTTTTCTGTTGTCTCACAGTTTTGTGTTTGTTATTTGTTTTTCTGTTGTCTCACAGTTTTGTGTTTGTTATTTGTTTTTCTGTTGTCTCACAGTTTTGTGTTTGTTATTTGTTTTTCTGTTGTCTCACAGTTTTGTGTTTGTTATTTGTTTTTCTGTTGTCTCACAGTTTTGTGTTTGTTATTTGTTTTTCTGTTGTCTCACAGTTTTGTGTTTGTTATTTGTTTTTCTGTTGTCTCACAGTTTTGTGTTTGTTATTTGTTTTTCTATTGACTCACACTTTGGTGTTTGTTGTCTGTTTCAGATTTTGTGAAAGTGATGGAGAACGGCTTGTAATGTGAAACAGTGTACGAGTGAGAGACAATACCACCAGCTTACAGCAACACACTTTTCTTCACAGCGTAACCATCCAGTTCATTCTACACACGCTGTGCGGCTTGTTACACAGCACTTCACCCAGCTTTCTTCATGCTCATCGTCACAAATATCTATTGCATGCCTGGCACGTTTGTCATCTCGTGTCCAAGTTTAGGGCTGACATGCGTCACAGGATAAGCCAGTTGGTGTAAATAACTTAATGATGTGCTTATTGGCAAGAGTTAAAGGGTATAGAGTAGTTAGCTGCAGAAACATTATTAAATTTTGTCAAGTCAGGGGAAAATCAAAGTAGAGGGGAAGGGAGATAATCCACCAAATGTGTTAGGTGTTACTCAACACTAATTGTGAGGAAAACATTTTATGGCTTTTAATGTTAATAACAGTAGTGTTTTCTCACGTGTGGGCTATAGAGTCGGCTGAAATTGTGATTGATGCACATAGTGATCAGTAGTACCCACTGAGAAGGTCTTTCAGAAACTACCAACACACGCTGCAGACAGTTTCTGGTTCTGTATCTGCAGTATGATTTTTATCACAGATTACACCTGAACAATGTTCAGGGCTGGTATTTTTGTTTAATACATTTCCTTCTGCTGTTGTTTTTAGGCAGCTGTTGGGAAAAAAAACATGCATAAATTATATAACAAGGAATTGAAAAGGATGGATTTTCAGTATTTTGTGTTTTATTTTCTACAAGATTTTGCATATTCATGTTAAATGCTGAATGCTTGCATTCTGTATACGCTGGGTTTGTAAGAAGAACATTGTGTTGTACTCCAGTTAACAGGGCAGTCTGAATCAGTGAATGACCCGTAATGAAAGTGTATCATAGGTTTGCAAACAATTGTCGGTAGGACAGCTTTTGTCTCATGCGGCTACTTCTGTTATGTGCCATTTTAACCTAGGCCTCTGTTTCAATCCCTTGAGATCCCCCGAGATGGATTGAAATAAAACATCCAGGAAGTCAGATATAAGTTCAGATTGACTAAGAGTGTTACCCTAGAACCTAGATAAGTGCAGCATTAAAACATGCTGGTTTTCAATGTTGATAACAACAGTGAAAGTCTGATAAGCTATGGGTATGGGTTGTGCTGCGCAGATCCAGAAGGAAATTATGATTATTAATCTTTTACATTCCAGTAGGTGTTGTCTCCCCCTCCCATCTTTCACCTGTTTTTTTTTTCTTTTTTTTTTTCTAAATGATGCCCACTCCCCCCACCTATCCATCTCAGGAACTTGGTGGCATAATTTTGTTCCTACCCCCAAACTTTCACTGTTTTTTTTAAGGCAGTTTCCGTGGGCAAAGTTTTGTTTAAATTTTGTGTTTCTTGTTTCGTTGTGCTTGTTTGACGCTGAAAGTGTTACCAGATGGGTACTGCCTGTTTCTCGTATGTCTGATGAAGATGGGTCACATAGATATATTGGTTGTGGAGGAAAGTTCTTTTGATGTAGGATTGAAGGGAGAAGTGTTTTCACCTCACTGATGTATTATCGTTAAATAATTTATTTTACATCGCAGAAACGGTATGAGAGTGTTAACGCTGGCATTCTTTGTTGATTCATATACTTTGTACTTAATCATTTGTTGTATTAAAAGTTCCCACGCAGGATATCATGAATTTCTGAATTGAAAATTGATTTCCTGATACATTTGCTGAATCATCCAGCACAGGAAAATGTCAGAAGAAGCTGACTATATTAGAGCGAGCAGGACTCTCAAGTCAATTGTCTGATTTTGATAAATGTGAGTTCCCATCACAGTGTTTACCATTCACAAGTTCAGTCAATGATGTGTGCTTTGAGGCTGTACCTCTCTTTGAAATCATTGTTTTACCATACTTTATAAACAGTATCTGTCTGATTATGGTTCTGCAGTCTGGTTGAAGCTTAAACTGTAAGGTGTGGGTTCACAAACACATAGTTAAACAATAACGGCCATAGTTTACGTAAATATTAACTTCACATGTCTTTTTCATGTGATAATATTGTGATGAAAAGATAGGTTTGAAAAGTGAAACAATCACATGATAGTTCAGTTCTGGTGTTATACTTGAGTGGGTCGTTTTCTTTTGTTGGTTGTTGTTTATTCCACAATTAAGTTTTGAGAACAAACTAGGTGTAGTGTATGTGTTCGTAAGCTTCTGGGAAGTATAAGCGAACGCAAAGCAAAAAGGGGCATGAATGAAGCATATGCCATGTTTTGTACTTAATATGTATGTATAACCAGTAATAAATGATTATTGCAATGTGATGTGTACTGTGTTTGTCCGTTCACTAAAACACACATACATACACTGACACAGAACGTTGGTGCAAAAAATAGACTGGTGGTTGAATTTTATACACATGTAAAAACTAAAAGATGTATTATATTTTGTAATATACATGTACAGCCATGTAATTGTATTTGTCATAG
This sequence comes from Littorina saxatilis, assembly GCF_037325665.1. Classification (NCBI taxonomy): domain Eukaryota; kingdom Metazoa; phylum Mollusca; class Gastropoda; order Littorinimorpha; family Littorinidae; genus Littorina; species Littorina saxatilis. Next base: position 2,315,952 of record NC_090261.1, read on the forward strand.
TTCAACAAAAAACGAACCCTATTTTCACTATTACAACACTTCAAAAAATACATTGAACACCAAAAAGTGTATGATGTCGCTATCAAACCAACAGTTAATCCACTTTTAGGAAATATTTTACTCTTGTACTTTGTTTTCACTGTTCCCTTATGTCAGAACGGAAATGCAAAGATTGATAGCAGTTCAGACGGGCGCAGTGGCGTGGTGGTAAGACGTCGGCCTCCTAATCGGGAGGTCGTGAGTTCGAATCCCGGTCGCTGCCGCCTGGTGGGTTAAGAGTGGAGATTTTTCCGATCTCCCAGGTCAACTTATGTGCAGACCTGCTTGTGACTTAACCCCCTTCGTGTGTACACGCAAGCACAAGACCAAGTGCGCACGGAAAAGATCCTGTAATCCATGTCAGAGTTCGGTGGGTTATAGAAACACAAAAATACCCAGCATGCCTCCCCCGAAATCGGCGTATGGCTGCCTGAATGGCGGGGTAAAAACGGTCATACACGTAAAAATCCACTCGTGCTAAAAACATAAGTGAACGTGGGAGTCTAAGCCCATGAACGAAGAAGAAGAAGAAGAAGATAGCAGTTCATAACAAAGAAAACATGTTTGATATATAAATGCATCATATTACATAATTATAAGCGCAACAAATACCAATACAGATTTTTAGTAAAATGGTGCGGTTATGTAATAGCTGCCATTAAATGCAGATAGTGCCAGTGTACCCATGGATTTATTTGTGGACATGAACATCTCTCTCTCTCTCTCTCTTTGTCACACACACACACACACACACACACACACACACACACACACACTACACACACCCACACACACAAACACACTCTGATTCCTGCAGGCAGGGTGCTTTCCCTTGTTGTTCCCTTCGTGTGGACAAATACACATCTTACAAGGGAAATCAATGGTAGAACTCCAAAAGAATCTAGGTTTGGAATGTATTCACTGTGAAGACAATACACAACGACAGTGACAGGTGCGTGCTTTAGAAACATACAGGGTGTGTGAGACAGGTGCGTGCTTTAGAAAAATACAATGACAGGTGCGTGCTTTAGAAAAATACAATGACAGGTGCGTGCTTTAGAAAAATACAGGGTGTGTGAGACAGGTGCGTGCTTTAGAAAAATACAGGGTGTGTGAGACAGGTGCGTGCTTTAGAAAAATACAATGACAGGTGCGTGCTTTAGAAAAATACAGGGTGTGTGAGAGAGACGAGGGAATCTTTGATTCCAGGAACTCAAAGCCAGTGACAGGTGCGTGCTTTAGAAAAATACAGGGTGTGTGAGAGAGACGAGGGAATCTTTGATTCCAGGAACTCAAAGCCAGTGACAGGTGCGTGCTTTAGAAAAATACAGGGTGTGTGAGAGAGACGAGGGAATCTTTGATTCCAGGAACTCAAAGCCAGTGACAGGTGCGTGCTTTAGAAAAATACAGGGTGTGTGAGAGAGACGAGGGAATCTTTGATTCCAGGAACTCAAAGCCAGTGACAGGTGCGTGCTTTAGAAAAATACAGGGTGTGTGAGAGAGACGAGGGAATCTTTGATTCCAGGAACTCAAAGCCAGTGACAGGTGCGTGCTTTAGAAAAATACAGGGTGTGTGAGAGAGACGAGGGAATCTTTGATTCCAGGAACTCAAAGCCAGTGACAGGTGCGTGCTTTAGAAAAATACAGGGTGTGTGAGAGAGACGAGGGAATCTTTGATTCCAGGAACTCAAAGCCAGTGACAGGTGCGTGCTTTAGAAAAATACAGGGTGTGTGAGAGAGACGAGGGAATCTTTGATTCCAGGAACTCAAAGCCAGTGACAGGTGCGTGCTTTAGAAAAATACAGGGTGTGTGAGAGAGACGAGGGAATCTTTGATTCCAGGAACTCAAAGCCAGTGACAGGTGCGTGCTTTAGAAAAATACAGGGTGTGTGAGAGAGACGAGGGAATCTTTGATTCCAGGAACTCAACAGCCATTGACAGGTGCGTGCTTTAGAAAAATACAGGGTGTGTGAGAGAGACGAGGGAATCTTTGATTCCAGGAACTCAAAGCCAGTGACAGGTGCGTGCTTTAGAAAAATACAGGGTGTGTGAGAGAGACGAGGGAATCTTTGATTCCAGGAACTCAAAGCCAGTGACAGGTGCGTGCTTTAGAAAAATACAGGGTGTGTGAGAGAGACGAGGGAATCTTTGATTCCAGGAACTCAAAGCCAGTGACAGGTGCGTGCTTTAGAAAAATACAGGGTGTGTGAGAGAGACGAGGGAATCTTTGATTCCAGGAACTCAACAGAACCTAAATCATGACGGTCACTTCACAGGTGTAGCAATCCCTATGAAACGGAATGCCTGAAGCACAACAATCACCTTTGGAGGCGATGCTATTCAAAAAGGATTGAGAGTTTAGAACTAATTTCTTAGCCCTGCAAAAACTGATATAGGTACGCAAAGGTTCCCAAGAACGGACACAGCAGCAGCCAGACCCCGTCACAAACACAACTCTACAATTGACAGGTGATACAGCAGTCTCCCTCTCACACTTACTTTCAAGCTGTCTCTTTCATGCACCTTTGTTAATTTTGTTAATGACTCTCCCAAGGACTTGAAGGAGAAACAACAGAATGCTCAAAGACGATCGCAAGCCGCTACCCAAGAAAGTACCATTCCACTCAAACACAGGTCTGAAGCCGTCCCTTTAGCTTCTCTGTCAGCCAGACATGCCAGTAAATGTTTAAATGTATGTTCCCTGGGAACACAGAAGAAGAAAAATGTCCGTTCCTCTGAGAGCACTGTGAAGAAGTTTGCCCTGTTTGTTTCTTCTGAGTGATCAAACGTGAAGTTAAGCAGAGACGCCAGCAAGTATAAAATGTAGTAACTGTCCACTTGCTTCATATGACAGATTCTCTGTCGAGCGGTGCAAGTGCTTGGGTTTCCAACTCCACCGTGTCATCCTCCTCTATGTCGTGCAGTTCTCTGTCCTGCTTGCCGCCCTCCTCTTGCACAAAGTGTTGACACTCATCCGCAGCGAGTCCCCCTCCCACCGCCTGGGACCCCCCACCCTTGCCAGACTTCCCCCTCTTCCTCCTAACGGTGATGCGGCGGAAGTAAGGTCCCAGGATGAAAAAGCCCAGACCGCTGCCCAGGATGATGGCCACAAATATGCGGAGGTCGTAGGTCATAGCGAAGAGCATCTGCACATAACCCACAGCTGCGTTCAACGCGTGCATCACAGACCGAAAGCTGCGCACGCAGATACGCTTCCACCTGTAGAGACAAACGGAACAGTGTTACAGAATTACAGGTCCTAGCATATAACCACGTCATGTCCCAAATAGACACTAGTTCTGGGGACAGGAAAACCAAGTTAGCACAGCATAGCAATTCGAGGGCATCACAGAGCTAGAGATCAAACTGGATTAACAAACATTGCAGAGGCACTATTATGACAAGTCTGTGATAGAAGTTTCACTAAGCATTAACAGTTCATGAGAAAATCCGCCGAGGGACTAGATTAAAAATCACATGCTACAGTCCAATTGAAAACCACATCCTTATTGGAGTGCGTGCCTGGAGTTGTACATGTTGGTCAATGAAGAATGTTGATCTTTGCACAAGCCGTCCTCATTAGCGTAAAACCAAAGAGTGCTCAACACACACTGATCAGATATGAATGCAATGTGTTTTTGTTTTAATACTTTTGCAGTACCTTCATGAGTTTTTGACATGGCAGGCTTTAATCACATCTACCACCATCAACAGGTATGAAGATGCCCCCCCCTCCACACACGAAGACAGACCCACTCACTGTGGCATAGTGCAGATGGAGCGTGGGGTGTTATCCCAGGTGGACAGCCAGTGTCTCAGCAGCTCATAAGCAGCAGCCAAAGCGGCCGCAGCCAACATAGCCAGGGCCAGCTCTGTGGAAACATACACATTTCACACATTTATACATATTTTATGACATCTTGAGTGCCTCATTCTTTAATCTATGTATACGGTTTTTTAAAGAACGACAATTGGGGGATTAATGTCTGGAGAAAAAAAAAGTATATAGGACAGGATGCAGGGGCACTTTGCAAATGTTCTTTTTTTTCAAGGAGAGACAAAACAACAACAATCCTTTTAAATACTCAAATTCAACAGCATCTTGGGGGAAAGCCCACCGCATTGCCAGCCCCTGTACACCTTCCTCATTGTGGAAACCCCTCCCTCTCACTGATCATCGTGTACGCAATCTTCTGCTCTCATGCCCCGCTACAGTGTAAGTATCACTTTCGGTCCACTTGTACGAACATTTGCCTGCATACATACTCAATCCTCTCAGCATAGCCCAGTGCACCATGACACTGCCCTGACAGCGAAACAATGTGAGAAGATGAAAGATGTATAGAAGAAGCAGAGTCGATCCAACACTTGTCCAGATCACTAAACATGGAATTTACTCAGATCACTAAACATGAAATGATCTCGGATCACTAAACATGAAATGATCTCAGATCACTAAACACATGAAACGATCTCAGATAACTAAACACATGAAATGATCTCTAATCACTAAACATGAAGTGAACTGACCGAGAATTGTGGCTGTGGTCCAGTGCTGGAAGAGGACTGGAACATCTGTCACCCATTTGAACACCGGCTGCAAACAAACAAGTTGCCGGTCACTGAATCACACCACACTCTGTCGTTTACATAGCATGGTAGGCTGATAGCATTGATTTGTTCTTGTCGTAATAGAAATGTCGCTAGCGGTGGCACATTTAGGGCAGTTGAACTCGGTAATGTATCACTTTATCATTGACACAAACCATATCATTTACCGTTGCTCTGATGAAGATTTGAAGTGTACGAAACTTATTTACTTACTGCAAATACCTACGTAAGCTCAACAATCCATTCCTTTACTTGTTTATTCAATTTACATTTGTGGCGTTTCTATCTCACCAAATATGTCAAAAACAAGATAAGAACATTGGCCTGACCTGAGCATGCCCCATCCCGTGGTGGCCCATGGTGCCATGATCGTGTCCTGAGGAGGCGTCAAGATGATTGCCATGGTGACCGCCAATGTCATTGGCACCGCTGGGGTCAAGGCTGCTGTCATGCATGCCGTGGTGATTACCATGGTGACCACTAAGGTCATTGGCAACGTGGGGGTCAGGGGTGATGTCGTGCATATCGTGGGAAGGATGATGATGGTGGGGTGTGTGATCGTTGGAGCTCATTGCATGGTGGCGGTGGTGGTCGTGAGAATTCATGCGGTGGGTGGTACCAGTCAACATGGTTTGTATCCGTGGTGTGTGCCTTGCTTTGGCTCTGGCGCTGTGCACGTGCTGATGGTGACGTGTGTTGACAGTGCTGCTATAGGCACACGTGCTTTGTGCTAGGATGGTGAGTGTGGTGACCACGGCCAAGGCGGATCTAGATGGGACGGATCTGTGTGGAAGCGGCTGTCACACTACCAGAACAAGAGTGTTCATCACCATGCTGTAATATCTCAGAGAATGGCAGAGCTAGATGGGCGTTCACTCAACGATCGTCTTCATTAACAATGACACCATGATGATATACGTCTCTTCATCACTTGTTCCTTCTCCTCTCACCTGAAATTGACAAATAAAGCCTGACATCAGTGAGGTGACTGCTACTTTGTTATACATGTAATCGATTTATCAATGATATTAATGACTTGACGCAAATTTGTTTCAAGTGTAAGCTGATCTTGGTTTGATTCATGTTCCGAGTATAGCAAAAATGCAAAAAACGTTCACTTGGCACCACAAAAGAATCTTAGCTCATATGAACAATTCGGCTTGGAAATCACGTTTCAGTAAGTATTACGGAAAGATAGGAAAGTAAATAAGAAGAAGAAAAAGGAGAGAAAAAACTCCCGACGGACGTACTGATTCAACACTATGAGTAAGGAAGTGACGAACCACTGATAGGCATGGTGCCAGGAAGTGACGAACCACTGATAGGCATGGTGCCAGGAAGTGACGAACCACTGATAGGCATGGTGCCAGGAAGGAAAATGTTGCCACAGATCAATATGCATGAGTGAAAACAGTTCCGTATTTTTTTCATATCCGGAGTATAGACCTAGATTTCTAGCATAATGTTGGTCTAATACATACGTGTAGTTCCAAGTAAAAGCCACAAAGGTTATCTCATAATATAAGACAACTGAATGAAAGAGAGAAAGAAGTAATAAATTCCGTTCCTTCGCCCTTCGTATATATGGTTAATCTGGCGCATTCATAGCCACGAGGATCACAGCGTATCAGAATGACACAGCAAATATCACAGACACGTGAGAATGATACGATAACATGGGTAGACTGGAGGGGGGTGGGTGTGGTTCCCAGAAGATACAACAGAATAATCCGGAGAGAGTGACGCAGGAAGGCCAGCACAACCGTGGAACGAACAGTGTGATGTTTTCCAAAAACGCAAATTAAAGTTGTAAAAGAATCATAAAAGAACTTTCTCAATGATCGTCTGCTCCTAGTTCACAAATTAGCGTGTTATAATTATACTTTCAATAGCGAGTGCAAAATGCAGTAAGATCAGTTGA
>NC_090261.1:2325022-2350022 GCF_037325665.1 Littorina saxatilis
GAGAGAGATATTCTCTGTAATAGAAATAAAAGAGTGAGCAAAGTTAGTGCGAACACATACCGTACATTTATCGTCAACAGTAAAAGCGGAACAGCCAAAGTGCTGATGCAGAAAACACCATGCCAATCAATGTTATCCTTTTGATGTCTTCTTCTTCTTGTCGTTCGCATTATCCTTTTGATGTGATATAGGCCTAATCAATGTAACTAACCTTTCAGTTACAACCAATCCAGTCTGATCCATGTAACTAACCTTTCAGTCACAACCAATCCAGTCTGATCCATGTAACTAACCTTTCAGTCACAACCAATCCAGTTTGATCCATGTAACTAACCTTTCAGTCACAACCAATCCAGTCTGATCCATATATGTAACTAATATAACCTTTCAGTCACAACCAATCCAGTCTGATCCATGTAACTAACCTTTCAGTCACAACCAATCCAGTCTGATCCATGTAACTAACCTTTCAGTCACAACCAATCCAGTCTAATCCACGCACACTCCTAGCTAGGATTCTGACCCGGACCGGCGCATCATCAACCAAACTATCCCCGCAACAAATTAAAATCCCGGTGTTGTCAAGTGTAAATCCCGGTGTTGTCAAGTGTAAATCCACCCTCTTTCAGGCTTCCCAGTCTTTCCTCATTCAGCTCGTCTCCAAGCTTTGTATCATCTCTATCTATGTTCTGCTTCCCAGTCTTTCCTCATTCAGCTCGTCTCCAAGCTTTGTATCATCTCTATCTATGTTCTGCTTCAGCATTGCTAGGGATCGTACGTGTAAATATGTAGCAACCCTTGGCCTTTTTGTGTGTATCTTATTCAGTCTTCTTTTGTTTTTTCCTAAAAATACACCTGCCAGAACTACACGAAAGGGACATAGGTATACACAAAGAACTACCCTAGCCATCGTGGCAAAAACAAAGTTGAGAGAAACATTCGTACATCCAAAATCGCTACAGTAGACCCCCCACCCGAAAAACAAACAAGCCGGAAAACAACAACAGTAAAATAGAATAAAGCACCCAAGAAACTCACCGATACGGTTGACCGCATCTCCAGTTTTCAAATCCCAAACGGCCGAGACCTCACACTCACAATGTGTATATACACGCATCGATCAAACTTTGGGCGGCGTACCTGAGGTAAAAAGTAAACATCCTTACACGGACTGAAGGCTTATCACAGGTAAACAATTACAGGATGTTGACATGAACTACAGAAAGTTGCACGAACCTAAATGAACACATGTTGCCTGACCGAATAGCGCATGTCTTCTTTTTACTATACATGTATCTATACATAAGATAATTAAAATGATAACTTTTTTTGGCTTGAATTTCGACTCTTACTTTCATCTTATGAGCTCGAGGTTGCCAAGACGGGCAAACGTAACAATCCCCTAAACATGCGTATTTCGATCAATGTCATAATTGTCATGCATTTTTTCTTTTTACATGTTTCATTTGCTGAAGTCTTTCAGTTGTTTATGAAAGGGCAGCTTCTACTGTACTCTATCATAATTTTCCCCATCGCAGTCACGTGAATTCAGAGTTCTTAATATGCCGGCTTCTATTATTGCTTTTGATTTTTCAATGAAAAAAAACACCTTCAGATTCTATCAGAACTTCTTCTTCTTCTGCGTTCCCGTTGCCATGCTACACTGTCAAGGTTGTTGACGTGGCGAAGTCTGCACGACTTCTGATAAGGGGTGAGCTAGTTGACAAGAGTAAGTGTTGAGACTTTCAGACATGCAGTAGTACGTGTATCTGGTGCCTGTGAAATTAATCTCTCCTAAAACAACGTGTATTCAAGATGTTTGCCCTGAACGCTCCTTGTTTGTGCATACACAGTACTCGCACAGTCACCACGATTTGCACACATTTGACCTTCAGTCCCTAAACCCTCAGATAACGCCGTATCTTCTGAACATTGCAGTTGATTTTATTTAACTTCATGTCCAAGGTCACTTCCTTGATAAAGTTGTACAAAATTCCGTCAGCAGAATCCTCTTTAGATATGACAGTTTAATATGGGCTTTGCAAATACGCTGACTGTTTTCAGGTTATTGTGTTTGAAGTGTTGACTTTTTACTTGTTCGTTCTATCTCGGCTCCTGCCTTTTTGTTTTCTTGTTTTTTTTAGGGGGGGGAGAAATATTTTTGGCAAATTTGACGAATCCAAAGAATCTGGGGAATCCTCCTCAATTTAGACGCACACGACACGTTTTGTTCGAATTCGCGCCACAAATTGAAGTTTCATAAATCATTTAATTCAAAGACGGTGAGTGAATGCGCTTTGGGGCGCTGCTTCTCTCCATTCTTGGAAGCAAACAGTGGCCTCCTGGCGTCAAGACCGAGTAACTAGCATCACGTACACAAACAAGTTAAGTATAGCTCTGTTGAAAGTAACCCAAAATGAGTGTCTTCCTTTTTATGGGGGCCAGGAGGCCCCCATTCTATACGGATAGTTTCGAGGTTGACCATGGGCAGCGCCATTTTGTTGTGAAATACGTCATCAGTTTGTGTACACAGGAATCACCCTATGGGAGGGGTGAAGGCAACATTGTTCATCAGTAGAAAGTTGTGAAATCCCTCACCCTATGGGAGGGGTGAAGGCAAAATTGGTCATCACTGAGTTTGTGTAACACAGGAAGTTGTGAAATACGTCACTCTATGGGAGGGGTGACGGCAAAATTGTTCCACAAAAACATCATAGGCCGAACTGTGCAGGGTTAACCGCAACAAACTCAAACTATTCATACTACTCTGCATTTGAGTGACTTATATACCAACATTTTTATGTCTTATTTTCAGCACAGGTGTAGGAAAAATCATGAACCAAAATGTTATTTATTTTCTGATTTAACATTTGTTTTACAAATTTGACCATGATCTTTCAAACATACAGTGACATTAAACATTGTTTTGTTAAAAAAAAAAGAACAAAAAGAAAAGCTTTTGTGCACAAATCAGAAAATACATTGTACATTTTACCTACAGGCCAAACAAGAGATCCAAGCAAGTCACAGTTGCACTGATGGGAGGGGTGAAGGCAAAATTGTCAAAAACAGGCGCTTGCATTTGGATGTGTCCAATGATAGTAGGTTTGGTTGTGATCAATCAGAATAATGTAGGAATAAAAATGTATGACAGTTTGGTATGATGACATGTAATTCACACATTCTGAAATATAAAATCATACATCATATAATATTAATATGGCTGTTGCCATGACCATGAACCCCAAGAAAGGTTTAATGTTATGTAAATCAAAATACCAAAATCAAGCACCTATTAATCTGGTCTACGGCGCGGGAAGATTGAGGCCTTCGTAAACGTTCAACGTTGGCCAATAATGATTTTAACAATGTTGTGTCGTTTTGTATTATGTTGTATTTTGTTGATCAATTGATAAATATGTCTTCCCAACATATTACAAATCAAACAGAAATAAAGTCTTAGAGAACTACAATAATTATTGTTGCCGTCAAAACCTTGCAAGGCCTCAACCGTTCTCACGAGATCAGTTACATTTCTCTCTCTCTCTCTCTCTCTCTCTCTCTCTCTCTCTCTCTCTCTCTCTCTCTCTCTCTCTCTCTGTATGTATGTCTTTGTCTGCGTCTCCCTCTGAGTCTCTCCGCTTCTGTCTTTCTATGTCTGTCTCTGTCTATGTGTGTGTGTGTGTGTGTGTGTCTCTCTCTCTCTCTCTCTCTCTCTCTCTCGCTTTCTCTCTCTCTCATCTGACTCTTGGCACACAGGTCAAAACAGAGGTTAACTTGAGTGCACGTGTACCTAGGAGGGCGGTGATTTCTTGAATTAGCTGAGGGCGGAAGGAAATCGCTCACCTTCCACGTCCAAAACGTAGTGATATTGACACGCCAGATTAGTGCGGTAGCGTATTGTGCTAAGCAGGAAAGCGCGCTTTTCTGCCGGTATTCTTGTTAACTTCGCAATTTCCGGAAAACATCCACTTTCACTTTGAGACTGTTCTGTTTACATTCGACACTATCAAAACCACTTTGCAATGCTGAAATAATTTTTTCTGTGTTCGAAAGCTGCAGCCAATCGTTATTATGTCCCCTTAGGTACAGTTTTATAACATTATTGGCACATGTAAACAATAGGAATTAATTAATGAACGCTACGAAAAGAGCAGCCTTTAACCACACTTTCAGCACTTCCCCCACCCGCCCTCCCTATCTCAGATGTAATTTGTAAATGACGTTTTCAGCCTTCAATCCACTATCTAACATAGTAAGTCAAGCTTTTTAAACCTTATTAATAATTGCTTTGATGTTTTGCTGATGTTCAGTTTATTATTTAATAAAGATCTCATTGTTCAAAATTTCATATTGTTTTTTTTCAAAAACGTGCGTGTGTTCCATTTCAAACTAACCTCACTGATGTGAACTCCATTATTACTGTCACATCTGTTTTACAAATTACACCCATAGTCCAAACCAACGCGCAAACACACACACACACACCACAACTACACACATATGTACTCGTTACCATTAGCCAACGCTCGTCACAACACTGTCAGTCTCAAGTCTAACTAATAATAGTATAAATCATAACTAATTTTCTTCATATCATCATGGACATAATGTTGCTTCACATGTTCTTTGTACAATCGTTGGTTTTCACAATAAATATTGCATTACTGTAATTGTCTTCTTTTTCTTTAACAATATCTTTCCAAAAACAAAACTCAAAGACCACACAAGCTATTGCAACCTACTCCTATCTCTGGTCTCTCTTCCTGGGTACAATGGTACCTAAGACTTACATTCAAATGCTTACATTTCCATGCTACCCACATTGTCAAAATACCAATAATTATTCAAAACAAATGTTAACTACTACCTAACTTCATTTCAGACCCACACCCATTATTATACACACATTTCACATTTAAACCATTAGTCGGCCCCCTGTCGATATTTATCGACTAAGTTCCTTGTGCGATGTTGCGACAGTTAATTGCATGAGCTGTCAAAACTCTTGCTTTTTCAAAGTGAATTAAGGCTGTCCGCGTGTGGCGGTAGCAATATTTGTTGCACAGAATCTTATGCTATACATTTGGAAGCGATCTGAGAGCCTTTTGTGTTATGTATTTTCCCTTGAAGCAGCTTTGGCTTTAGATGCATCGTCAGTGACAGGAAGTCGGGGGAAGGGTGACCAAAGGATTTGAGACTGATATGATATGATATGATATGAGGTTTATTGGGAACTGTGACGCAACAATCCCACAAGTGACACCACCGATTGGAAGACAGCCGGATGTGCACGCGATACACTCAGCTCCTAACCACATGTGTGTGGGCCACTGAGTCAAGTAATATAAACATGTGTGTGTATATGGCCTATCTCAGTGGTGTGCGCCCCTTTGCTCATGAGTCACTGTACATAAGAGTAGTAGGGAAGAGGTATGCCTCACCCCTCGGCGCAGCGCGCAGCCGCGCAGCCGTATTTTGATAGAAGGTTATAGGTTAAGGTGCCTGTGTTTAAGTAGTGATAAGGAGATATTGCGCATAAACGGTTTATTGCGTTTTATATTTTGTCATGTGATTTCATGTGCCTGTACCTGTTGCTCGGTACTAATGACCACTCCAGCTGGGGTAAGCACCAATAAAAAGCAGTAATTCCCCCATTTTCTCCGCGCTTCGCGGAGCCCTCTCTCTTTAATAGCTATGTAGTTTGGTCCCCTGTCAGGGGAGGTGTCAGGATAAGGTAATAAAAATGGTATCCCTACTCTTTGCGGAGCCCCTTCGCCGATAAAACCACCAGAGGTGGCCAGCGGGTAGAGAAGTTTAATAGGAGGTGGTTTGCCTACCCCTTAGATTAGTGCTAGACAAATGGTGTGGGGTGGGTGTGGAAGTTAGCTCGACTGATGAGAGGGATGGGAGCTGATGTACACATATAACAAAAGTTTTAACAAGTAGACTCAGATTGTTGTTTTTTATGTGGGTGTTATAAACATCGGAGGTACATTTTACACCGAACACGAGTTGTTCTACAGTCAGTCATACATAATGTTAGGTTAGAGACTGATCACCACAGAGATGCAAGACCTTAACATGTTAGAACTTGTTGATTGGTCAGCACTAAAAATAGAAACGGTTGTTCTACGTACAAGGTTTTGATAGGTACACCAGATAAGATAGGTATTATTTTGTTTTTGATATTTATTTTCTTCGTTGTTGCGGTGTTTAATGTTTTTAAATTTTGTTGTTGATAGACTATGTAAGCGGTAGGGGTATATGTGTGGTGGAAATAAAATGTAAGTGCAAACACACACACACACACACACACACACACACACACACACACCCCTCCGATCACACACACACACATACACACACACACACACACACACACACACACACACACACACACATGCGCGCGCGTTTACACAAGTACTTCCAAACAAGAAGGTAAAAAAGTCAGACGTAAAGAGTAACAAAACAATACATAAAACTGCTCACGGTAGCATTCAAGAGTTATACAGACACATAGTTATTAACTTTTCCAATATGATCATTTTATTATAAAAGTGACAGCAGTCTTTTGAATATTAAAAATATTTAAAAAAATTAACATTTTGCATACACATACATTAAACAAACAAAAAAATCCAAATCATGATTGTCAATTTAAAGGAACGAGGTGGTCCCCGGATTAGTTGTCAACTTCATAACCACTTCTTGGTGTCACAGGAAGAGGATTTACGGTTGTGACAGGACAGTAAGCTGGACATGTGGAATACAGGGGTCGCTGTAGCTGCTGAGGGTATTCCTCGCTTTGTGTCGAAGCCGTGGCTGTGGTTGATGGTGTTGAACAGTAGTAGTCTGACAGCGGACACTCTGTGTGATTTTTCGGATGTTTTTTCTCCTGCTTCTCCTCTGTAGGTGACAGAGAAGATACCTGTTGGTGGTAGTCTTCTTTGAGTTTTTTCTGCACTCTAAGCAGTTTCTGAAGCTTTTTCAAGTCCAGGGTGACTCCTCTTTGGGTGGGGACAACACGCCCACCTTTGGTGCGGGTGGGAACAGCATAGTGGCGAATATGGATTTTTACAGCCCCTCTCCACGTTTTTACTGAGGCAAAAAGGCTTCCACCTAGCGGGTAGAGTGTAGCCGGCTGTGGTGGCTGCTTCATGGTTCCTGAAGGCATGGTCGACTCCGCAAAAAATCCTCTGTAGTGGTCTTTTTACATCCGGCCTGTCTTATATACACACTCGCGGTTCATGTACATCTTGTTTATTCTGGTTTCAACGGGTCCACACTGGTGTAGCCTAAGGTCACGTGGGATGCTATGCCGTTTTTCATTCTGTTGCATCACTCACAGAGCAGTTGTTCAGTCACATGAGTGATAACCCTTTTTCGAAACGCTGTCGTTTCTGTCCACTTCCACACAACAACTCGCAAACACCACCAGGAGACCCCGTCTGGATGTGTCTTGGGTAATGCTACATTCCAACGACTAAGAATTTTGTCTCGATTTAGGTGTTCCCAGATTTTATCTGCGACGGTTCTAATGGCGTCAACAGTCCACTGTGTTGAATAGTCTTTTTCTTCTCTCTTTTTTTCTTCAAGGCGTTTGCAAACATCGCGTTTTAACTCACTAACAAACATCAAGAACAAACTGTTTCGCAGGTGATCTTTAACTTTGAGAATACCAGCCTCCAATTCTTCCAACAGAGGGACTGGCCGTCTCCATCATGACTTTTTTTGTTTTGTGTACCTCTCTTTTCTTACTAGCACTCTTCTAACCCTCTCTCTACTTTGGTGGGTACGAGATGAAAGTGGTGGTGATGATTCCGCCCCTTCTTCTTATATAGACACATACACACACAAGACACACCCAATAAAAGGAATAAAACAGTTTACAGACCTAAACAAAAGACGATGCACGCGACCTCAGTTTCTTCTTAGCTGTTGGACCAAAAACCATACTCTTCGATCATTACTCCAAAGTCTGTTGGGAGAAAACACACGAAGCGTTCGAAATAAACTGGCTCCGCGGCTTTTCATCAAAACATAGTACAATACATACAAGCCACAGGCTGAACTCGTCAAGTCTTGCAAAAGACGTGGGTTGTACACGTGGGCTGAACTGTGTTTCAGCATAAAGTTTTCAATGGCGGGGTGCACGGGTGGTAAACCAAAACTATCAAAATATTCCGCTTGTCCCAGTCCATCAAACCAGACACACACCCAGTGTTCTCCCGGTCCTGTACTGCGATCTGTATTGATGACAAAAGCGCTTGGGCGTCGCGTATTCACCTGTCGTGGGAGTCTGTCTCTGGGAAACACACCTCGAAACACACGTCGGGTATGAATGTCTCTCCCCAACACTCGGCTAATGTCTTTGCTGTTCATAGTGCAAAATCAGTCAGGACCTGGCGAGAGCGATCAATCTCGATCATGCTGTCCATTTCACCATACACAATCACCATCACAGGCGCTGGAAGAGCTTGGTTGAACTTCAGCTCCAGACGCAGGGCACCGCTTTTCACCAGTTCAAACTGATCTCCATCCAGAAGACTGGGACTCAGGTCAAAACTGTAGATAGCATACCCCAACTCAAAATCACGCAGCTCCATGTAAGATCCCGCATCTCTGTTGGCGAGACCCGTAGACGTCATGAGACTGAAGAATGACCTCACATACTGGTGTTGTTCAAAGTTCGGTGTCAGGGGTTTGCCGGGAATCTGTTTCCCGTCTAGGTACAGGCTGAGAAAGGACAATCCTTGTGTCTTGAAGTGGTAGGGATTGCGTGAGGCTTGTCCGTTGAAAGCAGCGCTGTCCACCAAGCCAATCACCAGGCGGTTGGGTGTCTGACTCAGAAACAAGTTGTCCTGCACAGCACTGAGGTTGCCTGTGGGAATGGAGAAAGTCTTTACCACGACCCTTTTCAAAGGATACTTGGCCGTGCCTTTTTCCAGTGCTTTGGCGTGAGCGAGGCTCACAGCAGGGTTCAACTTGACTTTGCGAACAAACAGGGAGGCATGTGTAATGACACTGCGGAAACCCTGAAAGGGGTCAGGAGACATCAGGTGGAAGATGTTCTTGGAAGGAATGAGTCTGATCTTCACGTCCACGCCGTTCATCATGTAGCGTTCCTGGTGCATGATGTCAGCATGAAGTCGCCCCATCATGTCTGCCTCTCTGCTCCGCATGGTTTGCTCACGCCGTACCTTCAAACCCCAGTTGTCATCCCCTGCTGTATCATCCAGGTGGTTGGAGCTATCTCGGTAATACATGGCACTGGTGAGGTGACTTTTCTTGGCTTCTCGTCCATAGTTGAGGGTGGCTTCAATGTAGGCACGGTAGGGGTAGGTGTTCTCTGAATTGGTCACCAAGGTATCATTGAGACTGATATCCACCTGGGAAAACAGGCTGTGCAACCAGTAGTTGACAGGAGCCACAGGGGAGTCAGCCTCCAAGTTTGTTCCGTCTGCTTTGGTGATTTTAGCTCGCACATGGAGATACGTGTTGCTTAGATCCAGGTACTCGGATGTAGCACCACTGATGGTAAACTCAATAGGGGCTCCTGGGGCCAGAGTAGCCAGAGGATGATACTCTACAAACATTCCCTCCTGCACAGCTGTCTGTGTTGGGGGTACAGAAAACAAATCCAATCCAGTATGTACACTTTCACATGACTGAGGGTGGGCAAGGGCCATGATGCTTATCCAAAAATATCGGCTGCTGTCGCCCTCCTTCTCTTCTTCTTCTGTCTCCCAGTCTGACCTTGGCGGTGTGGTGTAGATGATTTTATACGTTTCCTTGCAGGTTCTCCAGGCGGCGCGGCTGTTGTGCCTGTCACTCGACCCACGGCTTGGTGAAACAATCGCTTCCCTGCATTGCTAGCTCTCTGCTGTAGTGACGACTTAACACTACGCCCAGACAGCACATCCTGAGCCACCTGCATACCTGTCCTAGCCCCCTCTTTCAGCAGAGCTTTTCCACCACTTCTCAAAAGAGGCACAAGGGCTCGACCAATACCCCCTAAGAGATTGCCAATACCATGACCTCTGTAGTTTCTTCCTCCTACAAACACGGGGAGACCGTGGCCGACCTGGCTGCAGTAATAATCTTCATAGAGTTTTCCACTGCCCTGAAAAGGGGTTAGACGAACCATCTTCTACAAATGGTCGGTGCGTCTACGACGAAAATGAAGCGTCACGACCGTCTTCCCTTGCTCAAATGCGATAGGTTTTCCCGTGTCCGTTGTTAAAAGCATTTCCACCGTGTTGAACTGACATCGAGTCAGTGGCATGTAATGGGGTTTTTCAAACATATGATGAACGACTTCTTCAGTCTTCTTTTTAATCGGCACCGTCCGCAACAATGGGACTAATGTGTCTCCGACCACTCTTTCGCGCACCAAATCGCAGTACACGTATATTGCGTGAAAATCTTGATGTAAGTCCATCATAGCCTTACCGTCAAAGTGACCAGGGCCTATGATGCTTTGTTGGGTGACATCTGTTTTCAAAATTCTCATCAACTCGGGGCTCATCCACAGCGAGATATTTTTGAGTAATTTAACACGTACTTTTTTTGCTGCTTTGGTGTAATAAAACCTTACATAGTGCGTAAGACTTACATCAACCAAGAGCTGGTTTAGTGAGTCTATAAAAAAAGCAGGTGAATCATACAACCCCTCTGGTAAAACTAGAGTATCACAAGAAATAACAACACCTAATGGGACACAAATTCGAAACTGACACGTGTCTTTTTCCACATTTACATACGAGTTGTTAAACTGAATCTCAGCCAACCCACACTCGTAGTCGGTGCCCAGGTCAATTGTTTGAGGTAGTTTTGTGTAGTAGTGACTCGCGTTGTTGTCAGGGTAGTGCTGCAAGGAGCTGTTGCTGGGGAGTGTCAGGTAGAACATGATGAGTGAAGACGTTGTTACTGTACCAAGGGTGGATCAATGGAAGGATTAGGAAGCACGTAGCCGAGACAACTTCCCAGTAGGGCCACCCACAAGTTATCCGGTCCGCGACCGGTTGTCAGATTGAACAGAGACACTCCAATCACCACATAAATAAGGAGCATCTGACAAAGGAAGACAATCTCGCTCCGAGGGACACGATGTCCAAATACACGCCACAGCTTGGATGTTCTTGGTCGCTTAACAACACTGTCTGGTTCATCCAGAGGCGTATTAATCTTCTGAGTTTTCTCCATCAGAACCACTGAAGCTAGTCCGTGTAGGGGGTCAGTGCCGTCTGTGGAATCCAAGAATTGAATGACGGGTCATAGCCGAACCATTTGACTAAATACTCTTTCTGTTTGCCTTTTCCAGGGCGTTGTTCCAAAACAGCTTCAATGCGGTATATTTCTTTCTCCCCCACTTTCTGCAGTTCCTGTTCATAAAAAGTCCCCAACAGTTCTTCTCCGTGATCATCTTTCAGCACATAGGTCACGGGTGTGGTTGTCTTGACTTGACTGATGGTAAAGAGTTCCTCTGTCCAAGAAGGCATATAACCTTTTTTAAAGACTCTTCTCGTCTTGCTGATTCGCACACGGTCTCCTATATTCAGTTTAGGTGGTTTGGAGAGAGTTGGACCACCATACAACCGTTGCCACACTTCCTCCTGATTAGCGATGGTTACGTCAGCAGGAGCTTTCTTAATACTGCGGTGGTAGGAATGATTGTAACCACGCACCAGCTTAGCCAAGACTTCCACATACCTCACTGAACTTGTTCTGGTGAAATACCTCCACAGTTTGTCTTTCAAGGTACGGTTGAAGCGCTCCGCCATTGAGGCTTTAATGTCATCATTTTCTGTCACAAAAAAGTGTACCTTTGTTTTGTCCAAAAAATCCTGGAACACCTTGTTTTTAAATTCGCTACCCTTATCTGTTTGTAGTCTCAGGGGTTGACGACCTCGGACAAAAATGCTTTTGAAGGCTGTCACCAGAGAGGCCCCTGTTTTGTCCTTCAAAGGCACCACCCACGCGTGTTTGCTCAGCACATCAATACATGTGAGTAGGTAGGTAAACCCGTCATTGTCTTTTCTCAGCGCTCTAACATCAATCAAATCTGCTTGCCACTGATGATCTATGCCACCCACGATGATACGACGACGAGTAAACTTTCGCCGCACAGGTTTGTGTAGTGTATAGGTGTCTTGAAATGTCAACCACTTTTCAACTTGTTTTTGTTCTTGTCTGGTGGTTCTTCTCAAAGCTTCCACTCCACCCAAACTTCCAGGGAGTTGACTTCCATAATATCGACGTCGCAGCTTCTCAGCGACTTTTTTCTTTTTCACTGGCATTCTGCTCAAGAATAAGATAGCCACGTCTTCTTCTTGGGCGCTGGAGAAGGAAATGATACTCTTTCTGCAGAAGGAGATGCTGAGGAAGGACTCACAATTCTTCTTCTTCTTCTTTTTGTCCTGGTGGATGGTCTTCCTCTATCACCCCCCTCGCTGTGCATCCACTCCCATCGCCCTGTGTGACCAATGAGTTCACGAGGGATATTAACCGCTTTTAAACCTCTTGCAAACACTTCCCACCCTTGAGGATCAGGTGCATTTTTACGGTAACGAAGAGCATCATTCACCAGATCAGCCATGTTGGTTCCTGCTACTGTCTGTCCCTGGTACACGAGCTGTCCTTGTTCATTCCACTTGATGTCAGAACTGTCCTTGGTTATATCCAAAAGCAACTGAGCCTTCTTCTTCAAGGTTTTTGGGACACTCTCCAACACTCGTTTTTCTACCCTAGATAGGTCCTGAGGTTTCTCGACCTCATTTAGTTCTGTCAAAGGTTGTTTTGAGGGTTGTGCTATCTCCACTCTTCCAAGAGGTTTGTTTTTATATTCTTCAACACGCTTAAGAAACCGCCACAAGACTTGTTGGTAGGAGTCTGCTTTTTCATGTTTGTCCACATCCTTCTTGTCTAAAATACCCCGCATCACTTGATCCATGTCCTTCAAACTTTGTGAGGTGGCATCAGGTACTGGAGGTCCACCTGCAGAGTCCCGCAAAGAAGCCAACACACGTGGCTCAATCAAAATCATCTTTTTGGTATGGTCCATCGTATCAGAGACCCAGGTTCCCGAGCAAACCAGATACAATGCCTAGCACAGGATTCAAAAGAGCCTGAAGAAAACCGCCTTTCTGTAGGATTTGCTTTCGATGTTTGACAGATGTTGTTTTTTTGGCTAAGACCCGTAGGTTCTGTTTGTGTCGAGACAACCGTTTCTTCTGTGCGGGCGTCAGCTGCACATGGCCTTTTAAGATGTTCAGGGAGCACTCGCACAACGCATGGATCAAATCTGGAGAAGCTCCTTTCAATACGGCCTTAATCACGGCAGGCTTAGCCCCACACAACAATCGCAACATGGGTACATTTCTCTTCAGGCGTGCAGACATGGTTATTTTTGAAGGTACACTACAGGGTGCTCTGGTGGGAAAAGTTTTGTCCTCAGACGAAGATGATCGGGTGTCTCTTGTCGCAAGTCAAACAGCAAATAACCGTGAGGCATAGAAGTCGCATTTTTAAATGCCTCTTGGACATACTTTAGCTTCCCAGGGTACATCTGCTTGGCCAGATGGTTGATCTGTGAAGCATCCCGTGGGTTTTTAAACACCACCAGGTAGTGACTGTTCAAACTGATCGTCCTCTGCTCTTTGTTTTTTCCGAACAGGTTCTGTACAATATACATTACACTCAGATTCCGATGATGACTTTCTTTGGTGAATAGTTGTGTGACCTTGTCGTTTGTCTCACTCATCAAATCATCAATGATGACCAGTCGCCTTTTGACCCCTGTCCACTGTTCCACGTCGGGTAAACCCTCCACAAACGTCACATGTCTCATCTCATTGTAACCAGACTGCCACGCCCCATAACACCAAATCAATTCCTCTGGAGGGGGTGTCATCATATCTTGTAAGTAATTCAAATATTGTTTGACAAAATGAGTCTTCCCACTCCCTGTGGGACCGGCAATCACACAGGTAAAAGGATGTTTCCACCTTGGATCCATTTTCACATACTAAACTAAGATCCTATCCTTATCTTTATTTATTAATTTAAAAAAACCAAACATCTACTTTAAATTTTATATTCAAAACTAACTCACACACACACACACACACACACACACACACACACACACACACACACACACATACACACACACACATACACACACACACATTCACACTTTCTCTGCGCTTCGCGGAGCCCTCTCTCTTTAATAGCTATGTAGTTTGGTGCCCTGTCAGGGGGGGTGTCAGAGTAAGGAAATTAAACGGTATCCCTGCGCTTCGCGGAGCCCCCTCTCCGGTAAACCTCCAGAGGGGGTCATTGGGTGCTTACGCCTGAGTTATTGCACCACAGAGACGCAAGACCTAAACATGTTAGAACTTGTTGATTGGTCAGCACCTAAAAATAGAAACGCGTAGTTAGAATACGGCGGTGATGCGGGCAAAGAGGGGTATAAATAAACTTCTTCTGGGGCTAACTCTTGAGTGTCTCTTCGACTTTACAAGTGGGTGGTGGTGAACAAAAACAACTATGGCGACCAACAGCAGCAGCAGTGACGCTAACACAACACCACAACCGGCCTCAACAGATTTGGTAAGTTGATTTTGTTTTTGTAAAGATAAAAAAATAAAGGTAGAGTGTTACTTTTTTCTCAGACATAGCTTTTTAGAAAAAAAAAGTTTTTATGTAAGATGTTTTTTGATATTGTTTTTTTTTGTAGCTCAGACATAGTTCTTTTTTTTTATTACAGCGTAACCAATGCCCGCACTGTGGACAGGTTTTTACACAGACCAAAAACCTTAACGCTCATGTTAACGAAGTCCATAACAAAGCCAGACCTTTTCTCTGTGCTATGTGCGGCAAGTCGTTCAGCAGAAAATACGACCTTGCTCGGCATGAAAAAACCAAAAACTGCCAAGATGTTGCGAGTCGGACACCTCCACCACCAGCGTCGACAGTCGCTGGGTCCAAAAGAAAAAGTTCGTCTTCACAGGAAGCCCCTTCCCCCAAAAAGGGATTAAACAAACGAGCACTAGAAAAAGAAAAAATCAAAAAGTTACCTTCTGAAGAAAGACAAATGTACGAAAAGCATTGGAATTCTGTTAAAACACATAAGCGGCCTGGTAAACTTCAGTCAACCTATACCATTCTCTGGAACCCTTGTTCTGATTTCCCTGATTGGGACGAGTCGCTTCTTGATCTGTTCCATGAACAAAACAAGCGCTTCAAAATCAATTTTTCTCACTCTTTTCTTCTCAAAAACAAAGAGTCGGGTGACTTGTCTTTCTTTCATGCCTCAGTCAATAACCACTCTGTCTTACAACGACCGCGCCTGATCAACTCAAAGCAGGACTTTCTTTCTTTTCTCGATGAAATCAGTGACCGTGACATTCTAGAACAAGTTAGACTCGAACGCCCAAACTCTCGGTATTCTGTTCACAGCATCATGTCTTCCAGTTTCTATGTCACGCCTTTGTCTGACTTTCCTATCGGATGTGCCTGTGGTAGTCTACCTGACTACATCACAAACACACCGTTCTTGTACAAACTCCAAAAAGATGAGAATCATCATTTTCCTTATACTGACGGTCTGTGTCTCTTTCGCTGTCTTGCTTTGCACAAAGGAGCCTCGACTCATTCTTTGCAAAACCCCACAAAAACCTTGTTCAAACAGTGGGCCGGACATTTCCCCCCTGTCCACTTTCCGGGGGTCACTTTGTTTCAACTTGAGTCGATTGAATCTGAGTTTAAGGTGAACATAGATGTGTTTGAGTTTGATGAGAGCCAAACACCCGTCTGTCTTGTTCCTCTGCGTCGTAGCGCTTACAAACATTCTGGCGTTATGCGCCTCTTGCGTTACAAAGACCATTTCATGTACATTTTAGACATTGATAAACTCGGTCATGCGTTGGCTTGTTCCAAATGCGGGAAACTCTGGTCGTCTTTGTTTAAAATGAATCGACATGAACAAACTTGTCAGGGTGAGGGTTCAAAAGAAACGTTGAAAGGCGGGGTTTACTCACCACCCCAAAACATTTTTCAACAGTTACAAAACCACGGTGTTCAGGTAGCCACAGATTTTGTTTTTCCCTACAGAGCGACGTTTGATTTTGAGGTGTTTTTTGACACAGATAACTTGCCACAGACAAAATCGGCTGAGTCTAACTGTACACAGTATACAGCAAAACATATTCCTCTTTCTGTTTCTGTATGCAGTAATGTTCCCCATTTCACAGAACCAACCTGTTTTGTGAGTAAAGGTGACTCTCAAGAACTAGTGGATAGCATGGTTAACTACCTAGAACGTATCTCTGAAGCCTCCTGCGCCCTTCTTTGTGAAGAATTTAAAGATGTGTTTGACCAGTTGACTGAGATCGAAGAGACACAACAACAAGAGACAGATAGCCTCAACATCCCCGTAGAAAGACTCAGACAGAAATTATATGAGTATTTACAAGAACTGCCTGTCGTAGGTTTCAATTCTTCTCGCTACGATCTGAATGTGATCAAACCTTTTCTCATTGAAAAGTTTGTCAAAGACAAAACAGCCCATAACGATCTTCCAAAAGACGAAAGTCAAACAGACCCTGTTTTTGAACCAGATGGTTTTGATACCGTGTGTGAAGAAGAAGAAGAAGAAGAAGAAGAAGAAGAAGAAGACAAAGAAGTCAAAACAGAGGGAAAAAAGAAGGCCCCTAAAAGACCCCCTTTCAAGTTTGTTGTTAAACGAAACAACCAGTATATGTGTCTTTGTACAGACAAACTTCGGTTTCTCGACATCAACAATTTTCTTGCGCCAGGTTTTAGTTATTCCAAGTACCTCAAGGCGTTCGGTGTCGAAGAGGAAAAGGGTTTTTTCTGCTATGAATACGTCACTAGTCTAAGTACACTAGATGAAAGAGAACTCCCACCCCATGCAGCTTTTTTTAGTAAGCTCAAAAACTCAAATATTTCTGATACAGAGTACGCTTTTTGTCAGCGTGTGTGGACTGAAAACAAAATGATGACTTTGAAGGATTTTTTGGTGTGGTACAACAACCTAGATACAGGGCCGTTTCTGGTTGCTTTGCAGCATCAGATTAGTATGTACGCTAGTCTGCGAGTTGATTTGCTGAAAGACGGTATTTCTGTCCCCGGTGTGACACTGAAGTATCTGTTTGACACGTTGTCTTCAGATACCTACTTTTCACTTTTTAACGAAAAACAAAAAGACGTTCACGCACTTTTGCGAAAGAACATTGTCGGGGGTCCGTCTATTGTCTTTCACAGATACCACGAAAAAGACAAAACATACATTCGTGGTAAACAAGACAAGCCGGTACAGTCTGTTCAGGGATTTGATGCAAATGCGCTGTATTTAGCTGCACTCATGCAAGACATGCCCACAGAGCACCCTGTCATTCGTAGAAAAGAAAACGCTTTTAAAGCGGAAAAAACAGATCCCTACGGTCAGCTAGCTCGGGAATGGTTGGAGTGGGTCATGGCATCAAAACAGATCCATCTCCAACATAAGTTTAACGCGAAAGAGAAGGCCCTTGGTCGAAAAAAGATTAGGGTTGATGGATGGGATGCCGCAAATCAAATTTGCTATCAGTTTCACGGATGTTTGTTCCACGGGCATGACTGTTCTGTGACCGCCGGTAAAACGTCTAACCCTGTCACCGGAAAAACACTAGTTGAACTCAGAGAACATACAACCAACATCACCAAATACCTACGTGAGGAAGTGGGTGTGACTGTCGTCGAAAAATGGGAGTGTGAATGGCACGCAGACAAAAAACAAAACACCTCCATTCAGACTTTTCTACAAGGTCGTTTTCCGACACTTAAACCCTTCCGGCATCCTTCTACCATCACAGATCAAACTGTCTTAGACGCGGTGCAAAACAAAACTTTGTTCGGGTTGGTACAGTGTGATATTTATGTACCTGATCATCTAAAAGAACATTTCAGTGAAATGCAGCCTATTTTCAAAAATGAGTCTGTCAGCCGAGAACAGATCGGGGATTTTATGAAAGACTACGCTGAAAAACACAAGCTCTTATCTCAACCACGCCGCACACTTGTTGGGAGTTATCACGGTGAACAAATTCTGCTAGCCACACCCCTCTTGTTTTGGTACGTGCAGCACGGGTTGGTTGTTAAAAACATCACGCTGATCGTGGAGTATCAACCCAAAACCTGTTTCCGTCAGTTTGGTGACAGCGTTTCAAACGCAAGACGAGCAGGGGACCAAGACCCATCAAAAGCTATCTTAGCTGAAACTTTCAAACTGCTCGGTAACTCAGCCTACGGGAAAACCTTAACTAACGTGGCCAACCATCGTGATATTCATTACGTTTTGTCTGATGAGGCCTCAAAACTGATCAACAATGGTCGTTTTCAAAAACTAACAGAAGTAACAGATTCTGTCACTGAAGTAGAGATGGCTAAAAAAAAAATCAACTGGTCACTCCCCTCTCAGATTGGTTACTTTGTTTACCAGTACGCTAAACTACGCATGTTGGAGTTTCATTTTGATTTTCTAGATAAGTTTGTGTCCAGAGCCGACTACCAGCTTTTGGAAATGGATACAGATTCTCTGTACATGGCGCTTAGCGCTTCAACGTTAGAAGAGGTAGTTCGTCCTGAACTACGAGAGCAGTTTTACCAAGTGTATAACCAATGGTTCCCTGCACAAGCCTGTGACCAACACGAGGCAGCCTTCCAAAACACCCGTTTAGCTAACGCCCCATGGGACCCGACTCTCTGTCAGGCCTGTACAGCGCGTGTCCACTATGACAAACGAACACCCGGTCTCTTTAAAACCGAATACCAAGGAAATGCGTTTATTGGTTTGTGTTCTAAAACCTACTTTTGCGAGGGAGACAGTGGAAGTAAATTTAGTTCAAAAGGTTTGAACAAAAACCAAAACAAACTGACAAAAGAGTCTTACCAACAGGTGCTTCTAACGCAAGAAAGTGGTGGTGGTACAAACACTGGTTTCAAGACAGACGGAAAGTCTATGTTCACCTATTCCCAAACCAGAAAGTCACTCTCGTTTTTCTACATCAAGCGTGTGATCGCTTCTGATGGGGTTTCAACCCTGCCTACACCCGTCTAACGGGTCTCTTTCTTTTTTTGACTGTGATACCCCTCTAATGGGTCTCTTTCTTTTTTTGACTGTGATACCGCCGCCTGTGATATGGTTAACATTCCAATGCCAAACAACTTTGTCGTTTTTGTAAATAAATTTGATAAGACATATTTTGCTTCTGTAAATAATGCTCGTATTGTTTAATCCCAAAAACCCCCAATGTGGCTTTGACATACCTTGTCAAAACGGTCCCAAGCCCGTGAAAACACAGAGGGAGGGTCAATTACTGAATTTTATTGGTGCTTACCCCAGCTGGAGTGGTCATTAGTACCGAGCAACAGGTACAGGCACATGAAATCACATGACAAAATATAAAACGCAATAAACCGTTTATGCGCAATATCTCCTTATCACTACTTAAACACAGGCACCTTAACCTATAACCTTCTATCAAAATACGGCTGCGCGGCTGCGCGCTGCGCCGAGGGGTGAGGCATACCTCTTCCCTACTACTCATAAGTACGTGTGCCTAATAAAAATAATAATTTCAAATGCGAGAGAGAGAGAGAGAGAGAGAGAGAGAGAGAGAGAGAGAGAGAGAGAGAGAGAGAGAGAGAGAGTGAGAGAGAGAGAGATTTTACAAGGGGGTTAGAATAATTAGTAGTTAGTTTGAATTGTTTTTACGTCCAGTCGTTATCTGGTTCCAGTGCTACGCACACATCACAACATCAGATGGCAGTGCGTATCCTCATCACAACATCAGATGGCAGAGCCAAGAACAACTTGAAACCAAGTTTCGATTTAAAGCAATGCAAGAATGAACTCAAAATGACGAAAGCTAAAGATGCAATGCAGCAGAAGGCATGGGGAAAGTAATTCGTGTCATTTACAGACTATAATATTAAACTGACATTAACACACGGAAGGGGTCCTGATTTGGCCTATTATGGTCCGCTGGACCCGAAAAGCAACAGCTAACTAACTAACTAACACACGGAAGCATGTTTCAGCAGAGAAGCAAATATCCACAACCAAAGCCCTCACGAAGAACTGAAATGTCGAAGCTGTTATGTGATGTGTGGTAACAGATTTGTGACAGCATGCGTGTGCCTGATAAATTCGTTTGCTTG
The DNA here is from genome assembly GCF_037325665.1 of Littorina saxatilis. Classification (NCBI taxonomy): domain Eukaryota; kingdom Metazoa; phylum Mollusca; class Gastropoda; order Littorinimorpha; family Littorinidae; genus Littorina; species Littorina saxatilis. The sequence goes on from NC_090261.1 coordinate 2,345,252, forward strand.
CACTTGCTGTTTGGATGTTTGTTTTCCTTGCTTGTTCCTTAGTTCCTGACTCTTTTGTATCGTTTTGTTGTGCTTGTAGGTTGTAAGACCTTAACGTTGTATGCTTGTATTTTAAGATGAACTGAGTTTGATGTATAATTGTTTGCTTGTAGACTCAAGACAGGTCTATACGTATATGCGACGTACATTAAATAAAAAAAAAATGACAATTTCAAAATCAAATTTGTACGAGAGAGAGAGAGAGAGAGAGAGAGAGAGAGAGAGAGAGAGAGAGAGAGAGAGAGAGAGAGAGAGAGAGAGAGAGAGAGAGAGAGAGAGAGAGGCATGGATGGGAATTACAAATTGTAAAAAAAGGCTGAAAATTTGTAAGTAATAACAAAGTCGACGGCGCGAAGCACCTAGCCTTACTAGGGGGGGGTCCGGGGGCTTGCCCCCCCGGAATTTTGTTCTCTCAAAAAAACCCAAATGGTGCAATTTGGTGTGATCTTAGCTCCAAGTTTGCCATTTAATTAAGTTTTTAGAACCATTTTTGCCTCCCCCATTTTTTTTCGGCGGAAACTTCTGCTTTTTTGGCGGAACAAAAAAACAATTCGGCGGAAATGTGCCTTTCGGCGGACAATTCCCATGCCTGGAGAGAGAGAGAGAGAGAGAGAGAGAGAGAGAGAGAGAGAGAGAGAGAGAGAGAGAGAGAGACAGAGAGAGAGAGAGAGAGAGAGAGAGAGAGAGAGAGTTACCTGTCATGCGAAGTGCTAATAACCTGCTGTGTGCATTGACGAGTTTTGTCCTCTCTAACGCCGACAATTCATGTGTCACAGATAGAAATGATACAACGACACAACACCGTGCAAAAACCCCACCTGTCTGTGTTCGTTGAGCACAAAGTAAGCAATGATCCGGGTGGAGGTAAGACTTCAGGAAGACTGAGTGTACCTGCTCGTCAACAACCCGATGTTTACCTGCACACCTAGGTCAGCGTGATCAGTGACAAGTGCCCCCCACACACCTTCTGGGAAGTCAACCATGGCACCTGTACCATCCGAAAAGAACGCCTTTATCTCCACCCGAAAGCCAACCCCCATCACCCCCTCTCTGTCTGTTTTTCTCTCTCCCTCTCTGTCTGTCTTCAGTGTGTGTGTGTATATATATGTGTGTATGTGTATGTGTATATGTGTGTGTTCGTTCAATGAGAGAGGGTAAGAAAGGCCTATCCAGTAAGTAAATGTTAAGGGGCTTATTGTCCGTCAGGTCTTAATTGCCTATATTGGACATGAATTGGTTTATACGATTCGAGTTTTACGCCCTCACGGCTTTTTGATGTTTGCGTTTATCAGCCATCTGCACTTATGATAGAATGACCAAGATCTTTAACGTGCCATTGTGGTGACACGGGGGTGGGAGATGGATACCGTTGACCCGTGTCCGTCCCGGCCCGGATTCGAACCAGCGACCTCTCGATCACAAGTCCAGTGCTCTACCACCTGAGCTACCCGGGCCCCCTGCCTATCATTTTCATTTCATTTTCATTTTCATTACTTTATTGTCCCATCGCTGGGAAATTCGGGCCGCTTCCTCCCAGTGGAAAGCTAGCAGCAACGGAGTCGCGCTACCCAGGTGTCTGCGTGTTTAGGTGTATTCAGCCACCTGCACTTATGGCAGAATGACCAAGGTCTTTTACGTGCCATTGTGATGACACGGGGGTGGGACATGGCTTCCGTCTCTGCACATAAAGTTGACCCGTGTCCGTCCCGGCCCGAATTCGAACCTGCGACCTCTCGATCACAAGTCCAGTGCTCTACCACCTGAGCTACCCGGGCCCCCTGCCTATCCATAATGTTCCTCCTGTTCAGTTGAGTTCAGTTCTCCATGCCTGACCAATTCCTTTCTTCGTTATGCTGTGCGGCCTCCACTCGCCCTCTACCAATGTGCGCGCTATATTGTTTCTCGTTAAATCCTCCTCACCCCTCTACCAATGTGCGCGCTATATTGTTTCTCGTTAATTCCTCCTCACCCCTCTACCAATGTGGCGCTATATTGTTTCTTGTTAATTCCTCCTCACCCCTCTACCAATGTGGCGCTATATTCCTCCTCACCCTCTCTACCAATGTGGCGCTATATTCCACCTCACCCCTCTACCAATGTGGCGCTATATTCCACCTCACCCCTCTACCAATGTGGCGCTATATTCCACCTCACCCCTCTACCAATGTGGCGCTATATTCCACCTCACCCCTCTACCAATGTGGCGCTATATTCCACCTCACCCCTCTACCAATGTGGCGCTATATTCCACCTCACCCCTCTACCAATGTGGCGCTATATTCCTCCTCACCCCCTATACAGTGGCACTTCCATTTGAAGACCCCCGATTTAACACTACCTCCTTTTAAGACCTTGATTTTTTTTCTGATTTTCTCTTCATAATGTGTGTAAATGTACCTCCAATTTAAGACTCACGGCCTCCTTTTAAAAACCTGAATTTCTCAGTTTGTTGAGGCCTTAAAAGAGGGCTTCCACTGTAGCTCTCTGTTCGCACTCCACTTAGTGTCTCTTTTGTCCATATGCCGCCAAATCCCCCCCCCTCCCCCCTCTAAACCCCTTCTTCCCCCCGCGTCGTTTGCAAGCGAGCTGCTTTTCATTCTGGACACAATCCGACCGAACAATTCAGATCTTTTCACCAGCATGAAACAGGATTATTGCCGGCTTTCACATTGCAACTCACACCACTGACTCAACAACTTACAAGGCTGTTAGACCCAAGGTTTGAACGTATCACGATTCAGACAAAGAGAGGACATTACACAATACCACTTGTAGAATTTGTGTACAAAAACTCTTTCTCGAGGTCGTGGCGGACGTTAAACATCTCGCATTCACTACTGGACACAGAAGAGCATTCCAGATGGCACACACCCAAACAATACAACACATCCTGACAGATGGAACACACCCAAACAAAACAACAGATCCTGACAGATGGCACACACCCAAACAATACAACACATCCTGACAGATGGCACACACCCAAACAATACAACGCATCCTGACAGATGGCACACACCCAAACAATACAACACATCCTGACAGATGTCACACACCCAAACAATACAACACATCCTGACAGATGGCACACACCCAAACAATACAACGCATCCTGACAGATGGCACACACCCAAACAATACAACACATCCTGACAGATGTCACACACCCAAACAATACAACACATCCTGACAGATGGCACACACCCAAACAATACAACACACCCTGACAGATGGCACACACCCAAACAATACAACACATCCTGACAGATGGCACACACCCAAACAATACAACACACCCTGACAGATGGCACACACCCAAACAATACAACACATCCTGACAGATGGCACACACCCAAACAATACAACACATCCTGACAGATGGCACACACCCAAACAATACAACACATCCTGACAGATGTCACACACCCAAACAATACAACACATCCTGACAGATATGGCACACACCCAAACAATACAACGCATCCTGACAGATGTCACACACCCAAACAATACAACACATCCTGACAGATGGCACACACCCAAACAATACAACACACCCTGACAGTTGGCACACACCCAAACAATACAACACATCCTGACAGATGTCACACACCCAAACAATACAACACATCCTGACAGATGGCTACCGATGAGCGAGGACAACACACAAACGCTTAATCAAATACACGCCGAAATGGCGAACGAAAAATAAGGTAATGGTGCAGAAAAAGAGAAAGAAGAAGCGGAAGAAGAAGAGGAGGATCTTTCACTTGTTGAATTGGCCTACATGCTCTTCACGCATGAGTAAGCTGGACCAAAGTACCGCAGAATAAATGCACTACATTAAACGAATGTCGGTCTGCGAACGAGGAAGAACAAGATGTCGGTCACAACCTTATTTGATAATACGCGTAACAGTTGCTCAAAGAAACGGGTGGGTTTTTTTCGGAGTGGAGGGGGTTGGGTGTGGTTGGGGTTAGCGTGAGGTAGTTACTACATGGAACCCCGTGAGTGATTATCCCCCTTACCTACCAGCCTGTTAGACCCCCCTTCCCACCAAGGTAGATTGCAAGTTACAGTTTTAGTTACAGACCTGCACGGGTCAACGTCCATACTATTACGTTTACCCAGCCAAGTCAAAGGATGATTAGCAAAGAGATGTGTATATCTCTTCAGTCTCTCACCATATTTTCTCTGTTCCTTTGCCCTTCACGGTGAGCGAGTGTCATGTTACTGTGGTGGATTGCTGAGTTAGTTTTTTCTCTCCCACATGTTATGAATAGAACGCTTATTGTGAACTGAGGTGGGGTATTTTAAGAGATTTCCTTTCACTGACAATGAATGTCGCCATTTCAAATGCAAATTAGTGTGGTATTTATTAAGACAGACCCCCCCCCCCCCCTGCGCGCGCGCGTGTGTGTATGCGTGTGTCGGTGTGTGTGTGTGTGTCGGTGTCGGTGTGTGTGTGTGTGTGTGTGAGTGAGTGCCGGTGTGTGTGTGTGTGTGTGTGTCAGTGTGTGTAGTGTGTGTGTGTGTGTGCCGGTGTGTGTGTGTCGGTGTGTGTGTGTGTCAGCGGTGTGTGTGTGTGTGTGTGTGTGTGTGTGTGTGTGTGTGTGCCGGTGTGTGTGTGTCGGTGTGTGTGTGTGTGTCAGTGTGTGTAGTGTGTGTGTGTGTGTGTGTGTGTGTGTGTGTGTGTGTGCCAGGTGCACGTGCAGCTCCCTGGACAGCCGCC
>NC_090261.1:2352522-2362522 GCF_037325665.1 Littorina saxatilis
AATTGTCTCCCTTGCTTCAATACGTCCAATCACACAAACACCAACACAATTCAACATTGACAATAACAGTCAATTTAAATCGATCTTCTGTTCGTTTGATCTTCTGTTCCGTCGATTATCTGTCCTTCGATTTCTGTCTTTCGATCTTCTGTTATCCAATCTTACGTTATGTACTCAGCTGCAGCCTTTCAGTAGTGAAATTGCTCAAAATGTTAATGATAGAAGCAGGAGGGTATATAGTGATCGGAGGGATAGAATACTCGGCCCGACAAAGAGTGAGAGTGTTGACTGGTTGCTTAGTGTCTAGCAAGGGGGTCGTGATCTGACTAACACTTTCACTCTTACCTCACAAGGCCAGTCTCTTTCACAGACTTGTGTTTGTTGTTTGGGACATTAATTGTGCTATAGGCACAGTGTGTGAGTGGTACACTGCTTCTTGCAGTGGTCTGTCTGCTTCACATTCAATGCCAAGGTAGGTAAATGGCATATACTTGTTAGTTTCGTCTTATTTTCTTTTTCTGCCGATATAGCGACGTGGAGTCATTTCATGACACAACGAAAATATATAAACATTGTTTATCAGATAGAAATAGTTCATGGGGCTTGAAACAAAACCGATATACGTGAGAATGTGAACGAACAGTTAACACTCATATAGAACGTGGCAAAGGTGGAAGTACAGGATTAATGTCAGTCTTTGAACAAAATATCAAATGCAGTAGTTATCAATTTAAAGTCATTCGATGAGCAAATAACAAATCCTATCAATTGTTGGTTGTATTTAAGCTTCAACGATTTCACACAGAAAGTGTAACCTTTTAAATACCACCTGTGTGCAAAACCCTACCAGTACACACTATTTTTTAAACACGAAATTGTTTTCTTAAAAAACTTCAAAAACAAAAGTTACTTTTCTTATCTTGCATGCAGAAAGTGGACGCTGCAAGAAACCAGAGGCCAAGGTCTGAAATACATGTAACTTTGACACTCACTAATAAGGTCAAAGTCGTTATTGACCCTATGTTGGTAGGTCGGTCATCTGAAAAAACGAGGGCGTCGTTCTTGGGAGGTTTGTTTGTTTGTTTGTTTGCTTAACGCCCAGCCGACCACGAAGGGCCATATCAGGGCGGTGCTGCTTTGACATTTAACGTGCGCCACACACAAGACAGAAGTTGCAGCACAGGCTTCATGTCTCACCCAGTCACATTATTCTGACACCGGGAGGTTTGTTACATGTAAAAGGCATCCGTGCACACAAATTCGGTCGGCAAAAGGAGGGGGTCGTTCTTGGGAGAGGTCGTCACGGGAGGTGCCACTGTATTTGAACAGCGGTGAGTGGAGCTAAAGGGATAGAGTACAGGTACATGTCTTACAGTACTGTACATGTCCACGGCAAATATTGACCTTAGCTGTGAATAACTAATGTTGGCCTGTTGAACATAATACACTGCACTCTTCGTCATCTCTGAAGATGGCATGCATATGGAATAATGTCGATATAAAATATCAAAATAATGTAATTTATTTTGACAACTGGGCAAAAAAAGGAATAACACATGTCAATGACCTCTTAGAAAACAATTCCATTTTGTCACTTCAAAATGTACAGAACCTAATTGGTACTTCACCAGAACTCTATTTACAGTACATTGTTGTTCATTCGGCGTTGTCTCGTTATTTAAAGAACAATACGGATTATGTATATGCTGTCACTGAAGAATTCTCGAAATTGTATTTTAATGATAAAGTGATGTTAAAAGCTAGAGATTTTCGAAATTTTATGACAGATATGAAATATAGTCCACCCTGCTGTGTTCGATTTTGGCTGAACAAACTTGGTATTAGTATTGAAGAAAAAGTTTGGCTTAATGCAAAAGAAACAACAACAGAAACCAGACTAAAAGAATTACAGTGGAAGATATTACACAATATATACCCAACCAATATTCTCCTCTTAAAAATGGGACTCGCAAATAATGATAAATGTCCATACTGTATTGAACAAGTTGATTACATTGAACATTTCTTTTTCTATTGCAGTAAAATTCACCATTTGTGGAAGCATGTTGAAACATTGTTCTACAATCGATATAACATAGCAATTATTCTACAAGCAACAGATGTGCTGATTTATGTGCGAGATAAGAATGGTTTGACACATGAAATGTTTAAGTATCTTACCCATTTAATCTTGATTGGAAAAATGTGTATAAGTAAATTTAGATATGGGACACCCCTTGAAATATTATTTATTTTTCAAAGGGACTTAACCCTCAGGGGCCTGGTATAAGTTGAGTGTTAAAAAAGATTTGGTGTACTGGAAACTGAGCTGAACATTAGGAATAAATTTATGTTATGATTATTTTTATTTATTTATTTATTTGAACATATTAGTTTACTGAAGAAAAAAAAAAAAAAAGAAAAAAAAAAAAAAAAAAAAAAAAAAAATAATGTTGGCCTTTCACAATTGACCGAGTATCCAATGACGTGGAGCACTTGATTGCGGATTGCCTGTGGGAGAAACATGACAAGTCTCGAATTACAGCCAGAGTACCAGCACCACTTTTCACTTGATTGCGGATTGCCTGTGGGAGAAACATGACAAGTCTCGAATTACAGCCAGAGTACCAGCACCACTTTTCACTTGATTGCGGATTGCCTGTGGGAGAAACATGACAAGTCTCGAATTACAGCCAGAGTACCAGCACCACTTTTCACTTGATTGCGGATTGCCTGTGGGAGAAACATGACAAGTCTCGAATTACAGCCAGAGTACCAGCACCACTTTTCACTTGATTGCGGATTGCCTGTGGGAGAAACATGACAAGTCTCGAATTACAGCCAGAGTACCAGCACCACTTTTCACTTGATTGCGGATTGCCTGTGGGAGAAACATGACAAGTCTCGAATTACAGCCAGAGTACCAGCACCACTTTTCACTTGATTGCGGATTGCCTGTGGGAGAAACATGACAAGTCTCGAATTACAGCCAGAGTACCAGCACCACTTTTCACTTGATTGCGGATTGCCTGTGGGAGAAACATGACAAGTCTCGAATTACAGCCAGAGTACCAGCACCACTTTTCACTTGATTGCGGATTGCCTGTGGGAGAAACATGACAAGTCTCGAATTACAGCCAGAGTACCAGCACCACTTTTCACTTGATTGCGGATTGCCTGTGGGAGAAACATGACAAGTCTCGAATTACAGCCAGAGTACCAGCACCACTTTTCACTTTCGGGGACTAGCTTGATTGTGTGTGTTTTCTATTTAAAAAGGTAAAATGAGATCGAGATTGAATTATGTAGAGTGTTGTCTCTGTTTTCTTCCTTGTATTTATTTCTCTTATTTGTTTGTTTGCCAGAAGAAGTGCCGGGCGTACAGGGTGACCCAAAACAAATGCAACCCTCGAAAATGCTAATAAGTTCTACATCTGTTGACCGAATCACTATAAATTTAGATGACATAAACTTCAGCCTATGCATGACTCTTCCATGCAGTGGCGATTTTGTACTTTAAATGTTCTGACTTTTGTGCAAATTAAAAAAAAGTTGCCAAATTCGGCAATCGACTCAACAGAACGCGATTTGACACTGAGTGGTATCAATTCTTACCTGATTTAAACCCTCCAGACTTTTACCTTTTGAATTATCTGAATGTCTGAGTATACACAAACACCCCCTTCACCCTTTAGATCATCGGTAACCTGAAGAAAGAAGTTACAGCTAGGTTCAGATCAGGGCAATCCCAAGACAGGAAAGCTTTCGTGCAAATGACAAGTTCGGAGGTGTAATTTGGAACACGTTTAGGAGAAACGGAAAATGTCGGACCATTTTACGACAGACTCGAAACTTTGTAGAATGGTCGTGGACGAACTGAAATTCATGCACAACAACTATGACAATATTTGCTAAACTCAAATGACTGGAAAAATTAACCCCTTCGTTGTAAAGTTACACTTGCGCAATGTCGCGCAAAATTCATCAATGACAAAAACGCATTCATTCATGGGAACTGCCCTGATCCTGCGATTGATTGCTGTATTCAAGTCACTGATTGTCTAATGTTGATTATGGTATACTATGTCATTCGAGTTATTCCAAAGGTAACAATCTGGAGAGTTAAAATTAGGTTAGTTTGGCTTCCACTTAATTTCAAACCTCGTACTGTTGAGTCGATCCCCGAATTTGGCAACTTATTTTGAAATTGCACCAAAGTCAGACCCTTTGAACCATACAACTGTCACTGTGTGGAAGGTCATGTTAGGCTGAAGTTTATGTGCCCTAAATATGAAGTGATTGCCCTAAATATGAAGTGATTCGGTTAATCGATGTAAAAGTTTTTAGCATTTTTGAGGGTTGCATTTTTTGGGGTCACTCTGTACCACTTTATTTTTCTTTCCAACGTTACAAGTTTGGAGTTACAGGCAGTGTGCCAGCACTACTTGTCACTTTCGGTGCCTAGTCTGAGTGTGTATTTTCCAGTTAAAAAAGGTTAAATGAAATCCAGATTATTATGTAGAATGTTCGTCTCTGTTTTCTATCTTTCTAGATCTCTTATTTCTTTCATTTGGTTGTTTGCCAGAAGGAGTGACTGTCATTTGGTTGTTTGCCAGAAGGAGTGACTGTCATTTGGTTGTTTGCCAGAAGGAGTGACTGTCATTTGGTTGTTTGCCAGAAGGAGTGACTGTCATTTGGTTATTTGCCAGAAGGAGTGACTGTCATTTGGTTGTTTGCCAGAAGGAGTGACGTGCCAATTACTTTCACTTTCCAACATTTCACGTTTGGAGTTACAGGCAGAGTGCAAGCACTACTTGTCAATTTCGGTGACCAGCCTGGGTGTGTAGTTTCTAGTTGTAAAAGGTTAAATGAAATCGAAAATAAATTACGTAGAATATTCGTGTCTGTTTTGTGTCTTACCGTTATTTGTGCTATTTGTTGTTTGCCAGACGGAGTGATGTGCAACGTTTTTACCAGTTGTTCTTGCAACCATCGACTGACTCATAAGACTGACAATAAATAAAAAGCTTACGGTTGACCTGGCGTGCACACATTGAAAATGTAGGTAAATAAGTCAATTATTCTCAAACACTTTCTACTCTTTTGTGTTGAGAAACACGTCCAGGGACCGCTGGGGAAGGGGAAGTCTTTGTCATGCGGCTATTGGAAAGCGGACATACTTCGCTTCTTTCGTGGACGACGTTACATGCTGAATGACACAGCATGTGAGCTGACTATCTTCATACGACAACATCTGTCTTGTTGCGGGTTTTTGTCGCCTCCTGACAGAAAACAATGTCGATCAGATCAACATTATTTCGCTGATGCAAAATTCTGGTCAAATTATTTCTTTTTTAATTTCAAGCTTACGGCAGTAGAAATAAATGCTTTTTTTATTTTCAGAGACAGAAGTATTGTGCACATGACCTCAGTGACTTGAAACGTCAGCGGATGAGAAGAAGTAATTAAACTACATCGATCTGTCCTGTGCTGTACGTCACTGTCACGATGTCGACGTATCTGGCCCCCGGGGTGCTGGTGGCCCTGGCCTGCCTCCTCTCTCTCATCGTCAACATCATCTCTCTCGTCGTCTTCTTCACTCGCAGGAGACTGCGCAGACGCGCCCACCTCATTCCTCTTTTCCACTTGGCCGTCGTTGATTTGCTGGCTGTGGTCACGTGGTCTACCGTGGCCGTCGTCATCGCCGTAACCGATTGGTCCCCGCCAGCGGAAGTCTGCCAGGTGCATGCGTACTTCCGGTCTATGTGGAACATGCTGCACGTGCACACGCTGTCCGTGCTGGCCATAGAACGCGCCTTGCGATTGGTGAAGCCGTCCCGTCACGTGATCATCTTCCAGCCGCGAGTGGTTGGCTTCTTGCTGGGTGGGGTGTGGGTGTTTGACCTGCTGGTGGCGTCCATCCCGCACTACGGGTGGCTGGAGGTGAGACTGGTGAGGGAGGAGATGCAGTGTTCACCTGACTTCACGACCAGCACGGCCACGCTGGACTTTGACCTGTGTGTCAAGTGGGCGCTGCCCTACCTGCTGCTGATGGCGCCCTGTTTCGCCGGGTCCTTCATCAAGGTGGTGGCGGCCAGGAGGAGGGCGGCGGACAGAGGGGACATCTTGCTGGAGACCAGTCCCCACACCACCAGCCACGCCTACACACAGAGGCTCACCGACTTCCAGAACAGGTGTGAGCTTTAATGACAAATATGGACAAGATAAGAATGCACACAGCAACACGAACAATCATTACACCTGGTGAGGACACAGCAACACGAACACTCATTACACCTGGTGAGGACACAGCAACACGAACAATCATTACACCTGGTGAGGACACAGCAACACGAACACTCATTACACCTGGTGAGTACAATGCACACAGCAACACGAACAATCATTACACCTGGTGAGGACACAGCAACACGAACACTCATTACACCTGGTGAGGACACAGCAACACGAACACTCATTACACCTGGTGAGGACACAGCAACACGAACACTCATTACACTGGTGAGGACACAGCAACACGAACACTCATTACACCTGGTGAGGACACAGCAACACGAACACTCATTACACCTGGTGAGGACACAGCAACACGAACACTCATTACACCTGGTGAGGACACAGCAACACGAACACTCATTACACCTGGTGAGGACACAGCAACACGAACACTCATTACACTGGTGAGGACACAGCAACACGAACACTCATTACACCTGGTGAGGACACAGCAACACGAACACTCATTACACCTGGTGAGGACACAGCAACACGAACACTCATTACACCTGGTGAGGACACAGCAACACGAACACTCATTACACCTGGTGAGGACATTTTCATTGTCATCTCGTTGTAGTTCTCCTCACCTGCAGTCTCTTGATCCATATTAGAAAAGTGAGTTTTGTGAATATTGAAGGTCCTAAGGTTCGAAAAACAAGATTTTCTTTTGATCTGCCAATCTATCAAGTCCAGAATGATCTGCATATTGCAGAAGGAAGAAGTGGGCAGGAAGCCTGAACACAATTCTTGAGTTAAATGTTAGTGGCGATAATGTTGATACTTGTAATGAAGGCAATGCTTCTAGTACAGAAAACGAAGATGTCTAAAGTCAAGAAAGGGGGTAAAATTATGTAAACTAGGTTTCTGACTGTCTTCCAGATTCAAGCAAGTGGGTACAAAAAGCGCCAAGCCCAAACTAGGGGAGAAGGTGTTCACGTCACAGGGCTACGTCACTGACTCTGACTCTGATGTTAACGACATCAGCGGACAGGAACTAAGAACTCCACGTAAAGTCTTCTCCTTGGCACGTCGCGAGTACGTGCTTCTCAAGACCTACGTCATCATCTCCTGTGTCTACGTCATCCTCTGGCTTCCACACGTGGCCGTGACTTTCGTGTTAAACTACACGCCTTTCACTCCCGTTTCTGATTGGCTGATCACGTTGGTGACGTGCCTGACTCACTGCCCTCAGTTCGTGCTGCCTGTCATCTGTATGACGTACAACGACTCGTTCCGCAGGTGTGTGGCCAAGACGCTGTGCTGTGCCAAACGACGATAACATACGATGCAACAGACAGCTGGCTGAAGGGCTTTGGTGTCAACTGAACGCTAAATTAAGCGTGTGAGTACTCGTCAGAACGTTGTGTAAGCTGAACAATGGCGGCTGTCCAGGGAGCTGCACGTGCACCTGGCTTGGAACTTGAATTTGCTGCCCCTCCCCTCCCCCTCCCCTCGCCGCAATAACAAAGAGTGACTTCAAGTACCAACTTGTGACAGTGTTGTATATTAGGAACATCCTTTTTCTTCAGCGTCCGACGGTGTCGTGTGGACCAACTTGTGACAGTGTTGTATATTAGGAACATCCTTTTCCTTCAGCGTCCGACGGTGTCGTGTGGACCAACTTGTGACAGTGTTGTATATTAGGAACATCCTTTTCCTTCAGCGTCCGACGGTGTCGTGTGGACCAACTTGTGACAGTGTTGTATATTAGCAACATCCTTTTCCTTCAGCGTCCGACGGTGTCGTGTGGACCAACTTGTGACAGTGTTGTATATTAGGAACATCCTTTTCCTTCAGCGTCCGACGGTGTCGTGTGGACCAACTTGTGACAGTGTTGTATATTAGGAACATCCTTTTCCTTCAGCGTCCGACGGTGTCGTGTGGACCAACTTGTGACAGTGTTGTATATTAGGAACATCCTTTTCCTTCAGCGTCCGACGGTGTCGTGTGGACCAACTTGTGACAGTGTTGTATATTAGGAACATCCTTTTCCTTCAGCGTCCGACGGTGTCGTGTGGACCAACATGAAGAAAACGGACAGAGCAAAACAGGAAAAGAAAGAAAGGATAGAAAGGAAAAACAAGTCGCGTAAGGCGAAATTACTACATTTAGTCAAGCTGTGGAACTCACAGAATGAAATTGAACGTAGTCCGCCGCTAGTGCAAAAGGCAGTGAAAGTGACGAGCCTCTTTGGCGCGGTAGCGGTTGCGCTGTGCTTCATGCATAGCACGCTTTACTGTACCTCTCTTCGTTTTAACTTTCTGAGCGTGTTTTTAATCCAAACATATCATATCTATATGTTTTTTGAATCAGGAACCGACAAGGAATAAGATGAAAGTGTTTTTAAATTGATTTCGAAAATTTAATTTTGATCATAATTTTTAATTTTTTAATTTTCAGAGCTTGTTTTTAATCCAAATATAACATATTTATATGTTTTTGGAATAAGAAAATGATGAAGAATAAGATGAACGTAAATTTGGATCGTTTTATAAAAAAATTATTTTTTATACAAATTTTCAGATTTTTAATGACCAAAGTCATTAATTAATTTTTAAACCACCAAGCTGAAATGCTATACCGAACTCCGGCCTTCGTCGAAGATTGCTTGGCCAAAATTTCAATCAATTTGATTGAAAAATGAGGGTGTGACAGTGCCGCCTCAACTTTTACAAAAAGCCGGATATGACGTCATCAAAGACATTTATCGAAAAAAAGAAAAAAACGTCCGGGGATATCATACCCAGAAACTCTCATGTCAAATTTCATAAAGATCGGTCCAGTAGTTTACTCTGAATCGCTCTACACACACGCACGCACACACACACACACACACACACACACACACACACACACACACACACACACACACACACACACACACACACACACACACACACACACACACACACACACACAATCAATCAATCAATCAATGAGGCTTATATCGCGCATATTCCGTGGGTACAGTTCTAGGCGCTCTGCAGTGATGCCGTGTGAGATGAAATTTTACGGCCAGTAATTGCAGCCATTTCGGCGCATATTTACCTTTCACGGCCTATTATTCCAAGTCACACGGGTATAGGTAGACAATTATTAACTGTGACTAAGCAATTTTTGCCAGGAAAGACCTTTTTGTCAATCGTGGGATCTTTAACGTGCACACCCAATGTAGTGTACACGGGGGGGAGTTCGGACACCGAAGAGAGTCTGCACACAAATTTGACTCTGAAATAAATTTCCGCCGAACCTGGGATCGAACTCACGCTGACAGCGGCCAACTGAATACAAATCCAGCGCGCTACCAACTGAGCTATACACCACGACCCTCGTCTCGATTCCCCCTCTATGTTAAAACATTTAGTCAAAACTTGACTAAATGTAAACAAGTCGCGTAAGGCGAAATTACTACATTTAGTCAAGCTGTGGAACTCACAGAATGAAATTGAACGTAGTCCGCCGCTAGTGCAAAAGGCAGTGAAAGTGACGAGCCTGTTTGGCGCTGTAGCGGTTGCGCTGTGCTTCATTGCACGCTTTACTGTACCTCTCTTCGTTTTAACTTTCTGAGCGTGTTTTAATCCAAACGCATATCATATCTATTATGTTTTTGGAATCAGGAACCGACAAGGAATAAGATGAAAGTGTTTTTAAATTGATTTCGAAAATTTAATTTTGATCATAATTTTTAATTTTTTTAATT